>NW_023270447.1:84760751-84863736 GCF_011800145.1 Mirounga leonina | reverse complement strand
GCTGGAAGGGGTTCCCAGGGGCTGCTGGAAGGGGTTCCCAGGGGCTGTTGGAAGGGGTTCCCAGGGGCTGCTGGAAGGGGTTCCCAGGAGCTGCTGCTAGGTGCGGTGGGGAATGAACGGTTAAAATGTGTGGCCGCTTGGCAGGTACTCCACAAACAGTGGATGTAACCACGACTTGGCATTTCTGCGCGGACCTGACTGACAAGCGTCCGGACTTGGAGATTAATCTTCCGATAACGTGAATTGTGTATAAGGGCCGCCATATGCAGAGCCCAGGGAAGCTCCTACCTTGAACTTGCGACCTTCTCCTTCACCCCTGGGGAGCTGCTGCCCATCCCCCTCCCCCACCTGCCCACCCACCTGCGAGAGCCTTGTAGACAGAGGCCACCATCCACCTGTGCCCCTGCCCGAGGTCAGGTTGATAAGCTCGCTGTAGCAGGAGAGAACACATACCAGAGGAACCATGGGGCCTCTCTCCCCACGTCTCCTTGGCCGTAATCCTCCTCGGTGACTGAGCCCGGGTCCACTGTGCCATTCCAGACCTCCCCGTTGCTTTCTATTTCACTTCTAGCCCCTGCCGTCAAATCTGGCTCAGGGGCCTGTAGCAGACCCTTAGCAGGGGACCTCTGGTGCTGGTGGTCTTCAGAGTTTTGGCTCCCCGGAGACATTCCCTCTTAGTACCCAGTCATGCTCAGTAGACTGACCCGCCGCTCAGTGGGTGCTCACTAAGGACTGGTTCTGCTCTCCCGAGCTGGTCGCTTTGCAGCTGGTGGGGCTGTGGCAGGGCAGAGGGCAGCTCTCTGCAGACTAGTTCATTCAGGTCGTGGGTGGCGAGGCCAAGTGCCCCCCAACCCACGGCTGTTGGGAGGGGCCTGGCAAAGGCGGCAAAGAACCACATACCCCAGGCACAGGCCCCAATTTCTCTCGCCGTCTCTGCCCTCTTCTTGCCCGCTCCACGCCCGGCAGCTGGGGACTCCGCGCAGACCGACTGTCTCTTAAATGATGGGGTTTTGTGGTGGGGATCGGTCCCCTCCCCACTGCTAAGGACGAGGGGTCGGGGATTTCAACAAAGGAACTCACAAAATCCATCTCTTTATTTTTCATTCCTGCCATTCAACCAGTTTGCACAAGCTGAGGATGGGTGGATTTCGGAAAGAAGAGAGCATCTGGGTATAGACCCTCCTGGCAACAGTCTAGGCACGCTGCTAAGGCTGGTTAGACTCGAGAAGCAATTTAACAATAAACTCTACAGAATTAGAAATGTATCAAAGTGTCAAGGTGGCTGCTGGCTGGTTTCTCGCCTCCCCATGGGGGTCAGAGTTACACCCGTCAGTCCTGTGCAAAGGTCCTGGGGCTGGCCTGGGGGGGGGCACCCGGATTCTTCCTGGGGCCAGGAGCAGTCCTGCTCACCCAGCAGAAGTGTGCCAAGGGACAGGCGCGTGGGTGTGTGCCCAGCACCGCAGCCCCCTCAGGTTCCGTGGCTTGCGAGCGTGTCTCTGCGTCCGGCCTTTATGTCCGCCCTTTGAAAGTGTTCATGCAGGTGTAGGTTCCTGAGAATTTGTAGATCTCCTCCAGTGCGGCCTGTGGGAGTATGCTGGGGGAGTGGGGAGGGAGGAAGGAAGATGGTTAGCAGGGGCGCCAGTGGCCAGGTCACTGTTGGCCACGGAGGACCACACAGTAGAACAATGGTTCCCGTAAACCACCGCCCCCCACCCCGCCCTCCATGGAGGAAGGGCTTTCAAGTAAGTGGATAGACAATGTTTCCAAGGTAAAGATGGGTGGTAGAAACAAACTTTCAAAGCCACATTCTTAGCATTTTGGGGCCAACAGGTATCTGAGAGATCAATTAACTCCACGTGGTGCTTATTCAACAAATATTTGCTGTGTGGGACCGACGAGTCAGGTACTGCCGTCACCTCCTCCAGGGAAACTTCCCAGACTCACCCCCAGGCCTCTCCTTGGGCTCCCCCACAGCCCCTCTGCTTCCCCAGTGGGCCCTGCGGTGTCCTTGTGTTTGCTTGTCAGGCCCATGCGTGCCTCGGAGGGAGATACTTCATCTCTGATCCAAGCCCCACACGCAGGGCTCAGTCCGTTTGTTAAATCAAATCCAAGGGCCCTGGCCTCAGTGCAGGATGGGAAGGGCTCTGGAAGGCTCCCTGGGGCATGGGTGGCGCTAGAGTTGAGCTTGTAAAGATTTTTCTCGGGACGGTGAAAAGGGGGTACCGTGCAGGGGCTGGGAAGGGGGTGGCCTCTGCTTCCTGTGGAAAGTAGTGGGGGACAGAAGAGGGAATGTAGGCTGGGGGCTTACTGTGGGAAACACTGACATGTTCTAGACAAACCAGCTTTTTTCTAGAAGGTTCAGAAAGGCTTCTGAGACGCTCCCTGCGGTGGAGGGTGGCAGTCTCTACTCTCCTAGGGGCTCACAGAGGCAGCAAGGAGCATCTCAGAGCAACAATCAGGACAGCCTAAGGGACGCAAAGATGTGGCCCAAATGCCCCCAGGTGGCCCCTGCCCCTGCCCCCTACCAGGTGTCTCTAAAAGAGCTATGAGTTTGGACTGATTGATGTGTCTCCTCCGTGAGGAGGTCCCCATGCCTGCAGTTGGAGTAGCTCAGCCAGAGGGGAACCGGTTTCCTGGGCCTTGATGTCTCATGAAGTCACCTGGGTCCTTCACTTCCTGAAAAGGCTTTTCAGGTCAGAGGGGTCCAGGCAGCTGGGGGCTGGGGGCAGGAGACGAGGCCCAGAGGAGCCAACGTCCAAGCTCTCCCTGAAGCAGCAGGTTTAGGTGGGCACCTGGAATGGCCACCCCTTCAGGGCAGGACTGGGAGGGGCAGGGTGTGTTGCTCAGAGTCTAGAGAGTTCTAGAAAATGTGATGCTGGGCCAATTCTGAAGGAGGATGAGCTCCTCTTTAAAGCCTACCTCCTGGTACATCCCACCTGACCAGCCCTGGAGCCTTTCTGGGAGTCTCAAACATTGAGATCCCCGCTTTCCCCCATTAGATTGAATTTCCTGGTCCTCGGGGCTAAGTACTAGTCTCTGGAAACCGCGGTTCTCAAAGTGTGGCCCAGGAGCCCTCAGGGGATACCTGAAACCTCTTCAGAGGTCAAACTGTTTTTTGTAGTAACACTAAGACGTATTTGCCTCCGTACGTCTCTCCCCCACATGCAGCTGAGTTTTCTGGAGGCGAGGTGACATGTGACATCATAACCGATTAAAATCAGAAGCAGATCTAAGCATCCAGTTGTCTCCAATTAAGTCAGGCAATAAAGAACTTTGCAAAAATCAAAACAATGCCATTCTTCCTACTACTTTTATTTTTGGTGGAAAATACACTTTTTATATAAATATCATATTTATGTCAACAAAGGATGGAAATGGATTTATTACTGCTGTTTATAAATGAATAAGTATTTTAAATATAAACAAATACATAACTCTTATAAAACTTTTTCCATTTTAATTTCTCCTATGGTAACTAATAATAGATACAACTCACATTTAAAAAAGGGGAGGGGCTTCGGGTTCCTCTAATTTTTAAGATTGTACAGGAGTCCTGAGACCCACAAGTTTCAGAACTGCGGCTCTATCCTAAGTGTAGGAAATCCCTGGCACACAGACCCCCTCTGTTCGCTCTCACGCCCACAGCAGACATGACTATTCGATCACACTCGTCCTTTCTCCTGCCTGCCGCCCCCTCCCCACCAGGGTTCCCCAGCAGAAGGGGAAATGGCCAGCGTGAGCCTGCCTCAGAGCTGCCCTCCCCTACCCTCCAGCCCTTACCTTTTCAAGATAATGAGGGCATGCATGGTCCACGGGAGGAGGAGCAGGGCCTGATTGAGCTGCACGGCTTCCACCGTCCTCCGGGCCACCGTCTCTGGCTTCAGCGGCGGGAAGAGGTTGGGGAACCTGACGTAGGAAGAAACGATAGGGGATTCTTCTAGAGAAGCCAGTGCTTCTGCTGACCGTCTCCGTGGCTAAAAAATTTGGCCCATCCCTCTGGTGTCTGCTCTTTGGGAGACTTGAGTCCCCTTTAGAAGGTTCTGCCCACCCCCCACCTGCTGCCCCAGAAGGGGTGGGAGTCCACCCTTGAGTCTCCCCTTGAGAATGGAGATCTTGTAGCCCATCCCCTGGGACCCATTCTCCAAAATGCTTCCCAGGGATCCTTTATTTAAAATGTCACTCTGATCATGGCGCTGCCTGGCCCAGACCCTCCCAGGGCTCCCAGTGCCCTCCACTGCCCTGCTCCTTGTGGGCCCTGCTCACCCACTGCCTGACCCCTCACCCTTATCACTCTGCTCCAGCAATCCCGGCCAACCTTTCTGTTCTTGCCACTTAAACTCTTTGCCGGCTCAGGGCCTTTCACCAGCTGTCCCATCAGAGAGGGTTCTCGGCCCGTCCCCTCGGGGTGGCCTCTGATCTCCTCCCCCTGCTAATTCCCTTGACTGCATTGGCCACCTCTAAAATGGCTTTGCTTGTCTGCTTGTTTCCTTGCTCATGGCCTGTCTCCCCACCTCAGACTGTGCGTTCCACAAGGGCAGAGGTCTGGTCGGTCTTGCTCTCTGTTTTATCCCCTCTGTGCAGAGTCTGGTACATAGTGGGTGCTCAATCAATGCTCACTGAACGGATGGACACAGAACAACCTGCTGTTCCCCAAATGTGTCCTGCTCGTCCTGTCTGGAGGCAGGGGCCTGTGGGAACTCTGCCCAGCTTGCTGCTTCCCTCACTGATTCATTGATTCACTGACTGAGCCATCCAAACATTGACAGAGCGCTTTCCATGGGGTTGGTAAATGAACCACTGAATACACAAACGCCAGGGAGCTTTCTCATGCCTGTTCAGAGGCCTCTGACCGGAGACCCACACATCTCCCTAAGTGCCAGGCCCGCGCTAAATGCATCAGGAGCCGTTTGCTCCAATTTATAGGGAAGGAAGCTGAGGCTTTGGGGGAGATTAAGGGGGGGGTGGCTAAGGGCTCAAGACAGGCCAGCATGGGCCCCAGGCCAAAGCTCTGTCCTCATCCTCCCTCGCAGCTTGTCCCATCCCTCGTGGGCCTGTAGGCACAGGGCTGACCTCGATCCCACGGAGGGCTTGTGTGCTGTTCGGGCCCCAGGAGCACTTAGGGCGGTAAGTCACTCAGAGCTGATGTTACCCTGAGCAAAGGCAACTCTTGGGACCCAAGCATGGGCTGGGTTGGCCTCAGAGAACCCGTGGGTGTCCCCTCCTCCCCATTCCCCGCCAGGGGCTTCCTTCCCTATCCCAACATGCAGCCAACATGCTCACAGCCCTGTGATCTAGAAGGGCAGCCACCAAGGGCCTGCAGAGCTAAATGTGCTGAGGCCGCTCATGGAGGCCGGAACAGACACCACGGACAGTCTGGTTTTCCAGCCCCGACCTGGGCCGGTCCTGCTCGCTACTTGGGGGAAGGGAAGACAGGATGGATAGGCCAAGCTCCGTGGGTTCAGGGGGGCCCTTCCTAGTAAGACCCCTGCAGGAGAAGCTGACAGAGGATGCCAGCGTGCCCACTGGAGGGTCCTTCTTTCCTTCTTGGTGGGTGGGATGGGTACACAGGGAACAGGCAGAGCCTTTACCCCCACGGAGGCAGCCCAGACTTGTGGAAGAAGCATGTTCAGCCGATTTCCCTCTGTGTGGCCCTGGGCAAGTAACTTCGCTCCTCTGAGCCTCAGTTCCCACGTCTGTGAAATGGGAACAAGAGCGCTCTCACGGGGCTGCTGAGGGTCAAATGCAGCTGCGTTTATAAAGTAGCTGTTGTGGCTGGAACATAGAACAAGATCAGTAAATAGCGATTTGCAGACAACAGCTCCCACCTCTACGACTCGCTCTTGCCAGAAAGCCCATCAGTTTTTTCATGGTTGGGGAGGAAGCCAATGCTTTTCTTTTTCTTCTTCTTTTTTTTCTTTTAAGAAATGAGAGTTGGTTAAACACCAATCACCCCTTTATGACTCTCCCCACAGTGTGCGCAGATGTGCTCAGCTGCACATCCACAGGTCACTAACCTTCACCTGGTGGGTACTACCTGCCAGGCAGGCTAGTGGATTCCCACTAACCTGTGAAGCAGGAGGTACATTACCAATCCCTTCTTAGAGATGAAACCAAGGCACAGAAGAGCTAAAGTAACTTGTCCAAGGTCACACGGAGCTGGGGTTTGGCCCGAGGCTGTGTGGGCCCCCCCTCGGAACCACTGTAGAAAGGTGGCTTGGGGGAACCTCGCATTTCTTTAATGCGCGGGAGAGGAGACTGCCAGAAGGTGAGACAGGCATCCTGCCAGAGGTCTGCTGATATCCCGCCCACTTCCATGTTCCGGAGCCCAGTGGAAGCCCTGGATTGCCCCTGCTGCATTTACAGAGCACCTCCCGTGTGCCCAGATGAAAAGAAGCCAAACCAAGAGGAGATGGGGGTGGGGGGGGAGCCAACATGGAACATTAACTGTCATTAATCCAACCTCCTCCACATACAGAATCTACGATGCTTGGCACGTGAGTCGGGCGGAAATTTCGGTGGTGCACGGAAGGTGTGATCTCTGAGGAAGGTTAATCACCTACACCTTCTTGGAGATGCTCACTGTCAGTAAGGACAGGTATGTGCCAGGCTTTGCACCAGAACCTTCTGTGTGTTACTTCGACCCCTTCTCATGAGCCCCTGGGGGAAATACGATTTCCACTCGTTTACAGGGGAGCAAAGTACGGCTCAGAGAGGTAGCAAAACTGGCTCAAGATTTTGCAAGTGCAGAGATGCGGGGCTGTCACCAAACCATGCTCGATACTAACAGTTCAGGGGGACTGAGGGATCCCCGTATGGTTTGCTCTCTGTGAAAGGTCCTCCACCGGCTGACTCATTCGATTCCCACCAGGACCCTCCACGTTGTCCTCGTTTTTGAAAGAAGTTGATGTGTATAATTTGGAAGGCAAATCTATAATTGTATGCCATGTTGCAAAAAGCAAGGAAAGCAGCTGTTGGGTAATCCCACATTTACATTTATCTATGACTTTATGCCCCTTCACAACCCCACATCATTATAGTGCCAATTATTGGGCAGGTAACATGTGGTGTTGCCTGCCAAGTCCCATTTTATCCTTATCACAAAACCCTAGGTGTGGACATCCTCATCATCCCATTTTTTTTTCTTTTTTTTAGAGAGTGAACGAGCAAGCTGGGGGGAGGGGAAAGGGGCAAAGGGAGAGGGATAGAATCTTAAGCAGGCTCCACGCCCAGCATGGAGCCCAATGTGGGGCTCGATCTCATGACCCTGAGATCATGACCTGAGCAGAAATCAAGAGTCGGATGCTTAACCGATTAAGCCACCCAGATGCCCCTCTCATCATCCCATTTTATAGATGAGCAATGGAGGCTGCAGTGGGGACTCATTGGACCCAGGGCCACAGGGGACATTACAGGTAAAGGTGAGTTGGCATCAAAGCATGAGCTCTAAACCAAGGGTTCCCATTCCCTTTGATTTAACTGGCCTGGAGGAGAGGTGGCTGGGCTTCAGGATTTCTTTAAACTGAGCTATAATTTGCATCAATAAAAAGGCATAAATCTGTAGGGTATAGCATGATTACTTTTTACCTATGTAACCGCCATTCAGATCAGGAAGAGAGAACATTTTTTAAAAGACTAGAATGTTCCCTTGTGCCTCCTCCCAAGCTATGTCCCCAGCCCTCCAGGGACGGCCACTGCGCTGATTTCTATTGCCATGGCCTGGCTCCAGAGCTTCATACGGTGCCTTCATGCAGAAAGCACTCTTCTGCGTCTGGCTTCTTTTGCTCCACATAAGACTTTTGAGATTCATCCATGCTGTTCATGGATCAATACTCTGTTCTCTTTTGATAGTTGGGGAATATTCCACTGCACCCATGCATGTAGAATTGATACTTTATAAAAGTCCCCTGACCTGAGAAGCAGGACCCTAAAGCACTACGGATGGAGAATCGGGTCTGAGACCACAAAGCCAAAGATAATGGGCGTCGGAGAGTTTTCACTGTCGGCTCTCCGTGCGCATACGCCACGTGGCCCTGGTCCGATCTGCTGGGGGCCGTGGCGGGGGGTGGAGGGTTGGGGGGTGAGGGTGGGGAGGCGAGTTCCCCGCTCACTCACCTGACCCTCATGCCCTGGAACATCTCGGTGCTGGTGTGGAAGGGCAGCACGGTGGTGGCGCTGACTCCAGGACAGTCCAGCAGCCCCAGGGTGAGGCTCTCCATGAAGGCGAAGGCCGAGGCTTTGGACGTGCAGTAGTCGATGGCGCCAGGGATGGCGGAGAGTGCCAGCACGGAGTTGAGACACACGATGTGGCCGTTCTGCAGCTCCAGCATCCGCGGCAAGAAGGCCTTGGTGGTCTGAGGGTGGGCAGGAGGTCAGTGGAGGGCCTCCAGCAGCCCCTCTAAACTTCTTCAGGGGAGAACGGGCCACCCCGAGGCACACGTGCCCCGCCGACGATGAGCTCTCCAAGGACGGGAGGGGAGGGGGCCGAGGCCTGAACACTGCAGGGCCCTGACCTCCACATTCCTGTACGTCCACATGCCCCAGCCCCGGTGAGCCTCTCCCCACGCCCAGACGGCACCCAGGAGGGAAGGAACGGGTCACTGTCACACCCGGGGCTGGCTGCGGCCCGGGACAGCCCTTACCCAGAACTGGCCCAGGGTGTTGATGTGCTGTGACTTGAGAAGGGCGTCATCGTCACTGTCCATGAGGCTTTTCCCGTGGACCACGGCAGCATTGTTCACCAGGATGGTGATATCGCCCACCTGTGGGCAAGGGGGTCACGGGGCCGTTAGGGCACAGGGACCTGCCCCCTCAACACTGGCTGTGTGCCCCTGGACAGCCACATCGTCTCTCTGGGCATCAACCTGGATTTGTGAGACAGGGCTGCCAGCCATCCCGGGGTCAATCTGAGGGTCCGAAAGACTTTATGGTACAGAGCAGGTTTATAATCAACGGGGTTATTGTTACTTAAAAGCAGTTAACATTCACCATGTGCCAGATACCAAACAGGGTGGTTTTTGCTCCCTTAGAGCTCACTGAGACATTCAGTGCAAACAGATGGCTGGAGTTAGGACAAGGATTTTCCCAGAGAGCAATGGGACATTTGCCCCCCAAGCTCTAGGACAGAAACTCACAAGGTCTAAACTTCCAAAGAGGACAACAGGTGATTACTCCTGTCATGCAATCAACCCACACCCTTATCCCCGCCCCAAGGAGCACACACATGCACACACACACTCACGCACACACAGCAGGGGCCAGCTTCCCAGGAGCGTCCCCAGAGATGCCCTGGAAACAGCCATTCTGCCATTAGCAATGCTCTATCCCAGGCCAGGTGTGATTGATCTCTTTGGCTGGCATTCTCCTGGGTGTAGCCGAGCTAGAAGGGTGCAGACAGACCCTTCTAGGCCACTTACCTTCTCCCGGACAGCTTTGGCCGTCTGGTACACCTCCTCCCGGTTGCCCACGTCGCAGATGAAGTAGTGGCACTCGGTGCCCATCTGCCGAATCTCCTCCGTCGTCTCCTTCAGGCATTTCTCAGTCCGGCCCCAGAGAACGATCTGGAAGGAGAAGATGACAGAACTGATAAGTGGTCATTGGGTAAGCCGTTGTGATTCAGTGATTGGCATCAGAAATTCAGCAATCTGCCCGAGTAATTGGCAAGTGAAGTAACTGGCCTCCCTGATTGCATCCAAAGAGCGTGTGCAAAGCACATGGACAACGGGCTTTTCTAAAGGGATAAAGCCTATTCTGAAATGAACAAGGAGTTTCTGAGCCCATTTATGACCGATCGATTGATGTATTATTTACAAGTCCCTCTTAGAAGTTGCTTTCCATAGGACGCCCTCTGCCAGCTCGATTCCAGAAGCCACAGCAGAACTCCTTCTCTACAGTGTTCTGGAATGCTCTCAGGAACATTAGAGCTAGAGCCAGGTTTATGAGCACCAGCCACCAGGAGGGACTGGAAGGTCCTGGCCGTGAGGCCCACAGAGGCGAAATGGGGCTCCTCACCTCGCTGTGGGCCCACTGGGAAGGAGGGCATAAGGAGAGGCACCAGGCTTCCACTGAGCAGGAGATGCTGCTATCCCCATCGGTAATGAATGTGGGACCCGCCACACCAGGAGGAGACCCTGGTAGGGCCGATAAATGGATTCCTAACGGGGTGGGACAAATTTATGAATGGCTGGCCATAAAAGGCTCAGAAGAGAAGCCTGGCTAATTTTCAACCTTGACCTAAGCAGGAACAACCCACCTACTTCCCCATGACATGAGAGAGAGGCCCCTCTTGGTAAAAAGGCCTGAAGATGGGGAACTAAGAATCCTCAGCACAGAGGGATAGAGGGGGCCTGGGAGGCATCAG
Organism: Mirounga leonina; assembly: GCF_011800145.1. Classification (NCBI taxonomy): domain Eukaryota; kingdom Metazoa; phylum Chordata; class Mammalia; order Carnivora; family Phocidae; genus Mirounga; species Mirounga leonina. Next base: position 84,853,379 of record NW_023270447.1, on the reverse strand, counting down.
AAAAAGGAAGAGGGGAGCCTGGGTGGCTCAGTCAGTTAAGCCTCCAACTCTTGATTTGGGCTCGGGTCATGATCTTGGGGTCGAGAGATAGAGCCCCACATTGGCTTGCACTCAGCACGGAGTCTGCTTGTCCCTCTCCCTCCTCCAATGCCCCTCCTCTCTCTATCTGAAATAAATAAAATCTCAAAAAAAAAAAAAAAAAGGGAAGAGATGAGGTTTTCTTGGGGATTAGTCTAATGGGTTTCTATTTTTGTTTCTTCTTTCTTTCTAAAATTATCAATGAAATTCCTCCTTGAAGGGTGCCTGGGTGGCTCAGTTGGTTAAGTGTCTGCCTTCAGCTCAGGTCATGATCCCAGGGTCCTGGGATCAAGCCCCAAGTCAGGCTCCCTGCTCAGTGGGAAGTCTGCTTCTCTCTCTCCATCTCCCTCTGTCCCTCTGTCCCTCCTCCTACTTATGCTCACTCTCTTTCTCAAATAAATAAAATCTTAAAAAAAAAAGAAATTCCTCCTTGAAAAATAAAACTCAACATGAAACCCAGTGTGTGAAATGAGGGAAAGGAAGAAATTACATGTCCAACTGCATATTTTCTTCCTCTAGAAACAACTAAGGGGTCCTAGGAGAACAAGGGATCACCTCAGAAGGTCTGGAGCAGCGGCGTGGATAGGGTGCCCTTCACTCTGGGAACCTTAGGTTGCTTCTCGGCATAAACAGGTGTGCGGGGGATTCCAGCAGAAGGGGCACAAAGGGCCCAGGGGCTCCTGACCCCCCAGTTCTCAGATGGGGCAAGGAGGGTAGAGTTTAAATCCCCCTACCCCTGGTCTGCCCAGAAAACCAGCAGCCAGGAAACCAGGGAGGCCAGGACTCTCTACGTGGCTGGAAGAACACCCTGAAGAGGGAAAGGGGCTGGAGTAAGGGGGTAAAATGAAAGCTGGGTCCCCTCGTCTACCATGGGCAGGGGATACACCCAGGCAGGACCCCCAGGTTTGACCATTTCCTTTCCGGGGTCTGTTGAGGATGCCGTGGGGGGCTGGCTTCTTCACACTCTGCTCAGAGTCCCCACCTCTGCCTGGGCACTGGGACAGGTTTGCTTTCTGCCCGCCTCACCCCAAGCCAACCGGGCTGGGAGCCCTGTGCAGGCCTCAAGTCTGGCTTGTTCATTTTCGTATTCCAGTGCCCAGGAACGCATGTGCTGTTTGCTGAGTGAATGAATGTTCGGGGCCACAGGTGGGATGGGCTGGGAGGAGGTTTAAGGCTGAGACCATCCCATCTTCCTTGACTGAGCCATTTAGGGTCCCAGAACCTTCAACACAGAGTCTGCTTGGACCAAGATTCAGTGAGATCCAGATTTCCCCAGAGTCTCAAAACAGTCCTGGGGCTGAGCTGTGAGATAAAGAGTAAGTCAGAGATCGGACCCTTGAAGGGGGGCAAGCGGTCAGTCTCAGGTGAAAATGAGGCTCAGGCCCATGCGTGCGTGCCTTGCTGGGTGGCCCGGGGCTGGTCCTCCAGGGATGGGAGGTGTGGGAGAGAGCTGAGGGGACGAACAGTTGGAGCTGCTCCTGCCACTGTCCCTTCCTGGCTTCTCCTCCAATCCCCTGCCCGGACCCCTCTGAGGACCCAGAGGCACTGAGCAGGGATCCAGCAGGTTCAGCCCAGCAGGCCTGCCCTTGTGGTCCCTGCCCAGGGTCACCTGAGGGTGACCTGGGCAGCTGACAAGAGTCCCACCCAGCGCCAGAACGAGGGAGAGGAGAGGATGGACAGGCAGGCGGCAGGGGTCTGAGGAGCGTGAGGTGAGCAGCCTGAGGAGGGGGCAGATTTGTAAAGTAAGGGCTCAGGGTGGCTTCACATCTGCGGCCTCCCTGCCCCTCTGGGGGGAACAGTTAGCTCCCATCCTTCGGGCTGCATGGCTGGCCTACGTGCAGGGAAGGGGAGCAAGACCTCCAGCCTCCCAGGGGCGGTGGGCCCACACTGTCTGCCTCAGGGAGCCAGTGTTCCAGCGAGGGAAGGCAGTGACTGGGCGAGAAAACCGTTGGACACAAATTATGGCGAGTGGAGTAAAGAGTAAGTGGGGAGAACTTCATTTAAGTTTGGGGATTGATGAGGTGGCCGTGTTATGCCCATTGTACAGATGATGAAACTGCGGCCCAGAGAGGCTAAGAAACTTGTCTGAGGTCGCACAGCAACTGAGGGACAGAGCTGGGATTTGAACCGAGGTTTCTCACCAGCATTCACTCTCTCCCAGTAGGAGAAAAGCCATTGCCTCCTGGAGACAAAGAGCTGAGAAAATCAGCACAGCCTCTTGATATATCCTCACCTGCAGCCGTTAGAATGACAAGTGTTCACGACGCGGGAAAATGCTGAGGGATCTAACGCTGGGGAGAAAAGACTGCAGTCTTGTCCATAAAGGATAATCTCAACTCTAAAAACTTAACAGGTTTTTTTTTTTTTTTAAAGATTTTATTTATTTATTTATTTGAGAGAGAGAGAGAGTGGGGGGAGGGGCAGAGGGAGAGGGATAAGCAAGCAGACTCCCCACCCCAACCCCCTCGCTGAGCAGGGAGACAGATGCAGGGCTCAATCCCACGCCCCTGAGATCATGACCTGAGCTGAAATCAAGAGGCAGATGCTTAACCGATTGAGCCACCCAGGCGCCCCTAAAAGCCTAACAGGTTAATGGAAGTTGCCAGGCTATGTAAGAGCAGGGGTTGTCTCGGGTGGGATCGTGGCTGATTGTGGTTTGCTTCTTTATGCCTGGGTGTACTGAGAAACTGTCTCTAAAGGACGGTGACCATTATTTATGATCTTAAAAAAGGAAGGCAGAAGAAAAACTTCCGCACAGGTCCTCCCCCAAACAGCTCCTTCACACACAGGTAACTCAGCACTGCGGGTCCCAGCCCTGCTTGCTTCCCCAGCCCCCAGGCGCTGCCTCTCGGGAGCTCCCCTCCACCGTGAGGTGGCTGTCTATTTGGATCTCTCTCCCCATCGTGTGAATGAGCGAGGAAACTCCCAGAGGCTCCATAGTTAGGGTTTACGCCCATGCCTCACACATTGCACTTGGCCCCAAGTGCACTGTCGTCACCATCTCCCTTTTAGATCCTGTCTATGGGAGGGCAGGGAATAAATCTCACTCATTCTGAGTTCCCTGTGACCCTACCTAGTGCCCAGCACAGGCTGTTTTTCTCTGTTTTAAATGCCAAGGCTACTGTGGACTCCTGTTCATCCCACAGAACCCTGCTTGAATGCCCCCTCAGTTCTGAAGCTTCTCTGGTTACTCCTTCCGTCCTCCCTACAATAGCAATGCCCATTATACAGCAGCTAACATCTAGTGAGCACTTTCCGTGGGCTGGGAACATCCATGGGTTTTTTTCCTTTCATCCTTACTATTCCATGAGTGGGTAGAGTTATTCTGTTCAGGGGAGGCTCAGGCGGGTAAAATGACTCGCCCAAGGTCACACCACTTATGAGCAGTGGTGCAGTGTGACTCGGGACTCACATTCCCAGCTGCCAATACTAACCTTCGTTCGTGGATACCCCTGCCTTCCCCACAAGCTTGCAAGGTCCTCTGGGGAAGCCTATCCTTTCTTGTAACCTTAGTACCCAGCATGGGCCTGCCACAGAGTAAAAGCCAACTAACACTGTCACATGGCGTTGGCCCGGGGAGGTCTCTAGAAAAATCTGCTGACCAGAGAACAGTGGGTGACTCTACTCCACACAGCCTGGCCTTCTTTGCCCAAAGGGGCTTGCATGAGTGCCTGGACTTGGCGTTCATTGCTGGAGCTCAGCTGCAGAGCACAGTTCTCCACCCCCCTCCCCCAGTGACGTGAGCTGGGTGGTCTCTGGGTGGGTCCCAGGAGGAGCATCTGTTTATAATTGGCAGCCCCGGAAAGATCCAAGTCCCTGGGAAGGTCTTTAGCAGAACAGCTCATGTCTCATGGGCTCCATGTCTTGGAGCAAAGTGCTGCTGCGTTGGCTTCTCAGAAGGAAGAAAATACCCCCCAGAGACCACAAACCATGGCAGGGCGGCGGGGGGGAGGGTCATGATTTGGAGGGTGCACAGCTCTCCTCCACTCTGAGCACCTCCCGTGGGAGGACATTAATAAGAATCCAGCCTTGTGGACAGATAAGAACGAGCAAACACCAAAATTCAGTGTGCCCAGGAAGGGGTGGGTGAGCGGTGTGCAGGGGTGTGGGCAGGTAATGCTGAGAGCGTGGACGCGTACTTTCCAGTGTAAGTTGAATTTTGAGTTTCCCCTTCTTTCATAGTCCTGTCCATTTCCAAAAAGAGATCCCCTACCTTTTGAGTAGAATGGCCTAGAACACAGGCTTAGGAGCCAGCCTGACTGGGCTCAATTCTCTGATCTACCACTCAGGAGTCACGCGAACTTAGCAAACCCATGGAGCCTCTCTATAAATTAAGGTTATTCATTTCAAAGGGTGGCTTGGAAGATGCAGAAAGGACATGATAAATGCTGGCTATTCTTCTTTGTATTAATCCAAGAACAGAAATAGGCGCCCCCCTTGCTCGCAGAAGATCCCACTACCCCCCCCCCCCATAAAAATAGAGTCATGAGGTGACAGCTGCCTGGAAGACTGGAACCGGGACTCTGCTGCCTTGTTTCTAGCCGCAGCCTTAACTGGGGCAAAACCACAGGATCTTAGAGACCCCTCCATTTCCATCCTTCCAGCTGACTTAGAAGACACTCCTTTGTCCACACCCCTGGCCCACGAAAGTGGAAACCATCGTCAATACTGTCCAACCTCAGAGTGGGCTGCAGGGCGCCCTGTAGGAAGGTTTCCCAGGAGAGGTTTTTATGCTGAGCTCTGGGAACCCTGGGGGATCTAGTGAGGAGCCCCGAGGGCTGTTGAGGGGTGGGAGGCTTGGTAGACAGGGTCCCAGCCTTTTCCCACTGGCCATCCAGAGCAGGGGCACGTTTTTAAAGAAAAGATTTATTTATTTATTTATTTTGGTGCGGGGGAGGGAGAGAGTCTTAAGCAGACTCCCTGCTGAGTGTGGAGCCCAACACAGGGCGGGACCCCACGACCCTGAGATCAGGACCTGAGCGGAAACCAAGAGTCGGGCGGGCGCTTAACCGACTGCACCACCCAGGCGCCCCAGTTGGGGCACTTTTATTAGTTTTCTAGAACAGCCATTTCTACAAAGATTCTGTTGCTAAAAACAAAATAAAGTTTGAATGCTAGCGCTCTGGATCCTTAGCCCTTTCTTCTCCAGGACAGAAGCTTTTTCTCTAGGAATGAACCCCAGTTTCTGCCTCTAGCTCCCACCCATTGGGAGTGCCAGCCGGTCCCCCCACCCATGCCACCAGCCTACCAGTCCTTCTTCCAAAGACAACACTTCAAAATCAATGACGGTGATGGGATGCCTCCTCGAGACATTCTGGACTTTCTAACCTTTCCACCTTCCCTTCCAGGAGCCCCGTTTCCACACTCCACACATCCCTGTCCGTACGCTGCCCTTAGGTTCATTATTCATGTCCTACCACGGATGCCTGACCCCAGCGGGTCAGAGGTGGCAAAAGCACTGGGCCTCTTTGCTAGGCACTTGGGCTGGAGGTGGCTCCCCCTTCCCGTGCCTGCACTGCTGAGCTGCCCGAGTGACAGGCAGGACAGGCTCATGCTGCCTTCGTTCCCTGTTCCGGCCTGCCGAGAAGGTTCTGGCTCCCACTGGCTCGCTGTTGGAGGGGACTATTACGGAGCTCCTCCAATGAGATCAGGCAGCACTGTCCTCCTGCGAGTCCCTGACCACAGCCCGGAGCTGGACAGACTTCCTCCCTCCAACGTGCCGCCTGGGACTGGCCCTTGGGCACGGCCGGGATAACCATGAGTGTCATGCGGGACACCTGCTGCAGTCTCTCACCTATCCTCTGACAGCTCTAGGAGGGGGAGGGACTGTGCCTGTCCCAGGCACTTGAGATGGAGTGCTCACAGCTGCCCTGCGGGTGTGTAACAGCTTGACTTGCGTCCCCCAAGAAGATACGTCCGATTCCTGATCCCCGATACCCATGCATTTGGACAAAGTGTCTTTGCAGATGTAATTAATTAAGGATCTTGAGATGAGATCACCCTGGATTAGGGTGGACCCTAAAATCTAATGACAGGTGTCCTTATAAGAGACAGAAGAGAGACACACAGAGAAAAGAGGAGACTCCTCCCAGGCAGCAGCCACAGAAGTGTGGTCCTGGAGAAATGAAGGAGGGAGTCTAAGCCACCTTGGGGCTGGTGGAATGGAGCCCCCAGGAAAGGATGGTAGCACGGACGGGTGGAGGTAGAGTCCAACTACACAGTGCTCTTGGCCACGAGGACCAAGAACATGTGTCTGATCCATAGATAATATGCGGCCATTGGAGGATTTTTTTTTTTTAGAGCAGTTTTAGGTTCATAGCAAAATTGAGCAAAAGATACAGAGATTTACCCCCTGCACCCACTCCTGCACAGTCTCCCCATTACCAGCATCCCCTCCCAGAGTGGAAGACTTGTTACAGCCGATGAGCCCACACTGACACATCCCAATCACCCAGGGTCCATAGTTGACATTAGGGCTCACTGCTGGTGGTGCACATTCTGGGGGTTTGGACAAATGTATAATGACATCTTATCCACCACTGCAGTCTCATACAGAACAGTTTCAACTGCCCTCAGAATCCTCTGTGCTCCACCTGTTCATCCTTCCCTCCTTCCAACCCCTGGCAACAACTGACCCTTTTAAGGTCTCTGTAGTTTGGCCTTTTCCAGAATGTCATATAGTTGGAATCACAGTATATAGAGCCTTTTCAGATTGGCTTCTTTCACTTAGTAATATACATTTAGGGTGCCTCCGTGTCTTTTCATGGCTTGATAGCTCAGTTCTTCTCAGTGCTGAATAATAATCTCATTGTTTGAATGTTTCGGTTTATTTATCCATTCGCCTACTGGAGGGCATCTCGGGGGCAAGTTTTGGCAGTTATGAATAAAGATGCCATAACATTCTTGTGCACGTCCTTGCTTTTTTACTTTCCAGATCTCTCCCAGTCCCTGGGACACACATCACCCTCCATGATGGAAGTCTTATGTCCCTGAGGATAGAGGGCACCCCCCCTCAACCCCATACTTCCCACCTGCCAAGAGCCATGTCTTCAGCAACTATTTGGAAACCAAATGTGACAATTGGGAGTCCCCATCTCATCCCAGGGTGTGAATCTTTCTGGTTCCAGGACCACTGGGAAAATCCTCCAGGGAAACTACCTCAAAGGCCGACTCTGCAGAAGAGCAGACAACTTTTCCCTTCCAGTCAGAAACTCAAGAGCTGATGCTCCTTTTCACATTCACAGCCTATGAACCTGGCCCAAGGGCTCCACCTCCTTCTGTCTACCCTTAGACCACACTTGGCAAAACCTGGGCTTGGGCAAACTCGAGCCAGAGGTGTTAGCTGAAGCCCCATGACCTTTGCCTCAGTCCCTCCCTCTGGACCTCCTGGTAGAGAACACCACCTAACCTTGAGGTGCAGGGACTGGGAAGGGGGGCGGCAAGGAGAGCCAGCGGTTACAGGCCACTCTATAGCACGGTGTCCATCTTCAGTAGCACCAGCCCGAGAGATGGGACCAGAAGGGCAGTGCATGGATGAAGCTCAGACCAAGTAACTCACGCAGGCTGCACGACCCCAAGTTTCAAAGCAACGCTTCAACCTAGACCCCAAAGCCAAGCTTCTTCACTGCTCCCTGTCCTGACTCACGCACTCACGCACTCACACGTTCAAGGGGGATTACTGAACAGTGACTACGTGCCAGGCAGTGTTGGAAGCAGGACATAAATTCATCGCACTCTCCTGGCGTTTGTTTTCATGTGTGTGTGGTGAAGACGGGGACAATGAACATAGGAACAAACTGACTATGTAACATGTATAAAGGCGACCGAAAGTGCATGGGAGGAACAGGAAGCTTTGTAGGGGGGCTGGATGGAATGATCATGGGGTAGGAAGCAGGGGACACAGAAACTCTCTGGTAGGGTAACATCTGGGCAGACCTGAGGGAAGTGAAGGAGGGAACGATGCAGACATCTGGGGAAATATTCCAGGCAGAGGGAACAGCTAGTGCAAAGGCCCTGGGGTGGGAATGAGCTCAGAATGTTGGGGAAGTCCAGGGGCAGAGCTGAGTGGGAGACATGAAGTTGGGGACTGTAGCTGGGAGGGGTGTGGGGGCCTGTGAATTCTATTCCCAGTGAGAACAGAAGCCCTTCAGAGGGTTGTGACCAGAGATGACAGCCTCTGACTTGGACTTTGGAACCAGTTCTGACTGCTGGACTGGGGGTTTGGAATGAGGGTGGGAACCAGAGCAGAGGAGGGGGGCGGAGTGGGCAGGTGTCAGATGAGCTAGATGGAGGACCCCACCTGGGGCAGTTGGGTAGAGCCCATGGAAGAGGAGGGGTGCAGGACTGCACTGCCAGAGGAAGAGGGGTTCCAAGAGGCCCCCAAAGGGTTTGGCCTGAGCAAATGTTAGAACGGTTGTCATGCCCTGAGCCCCTGAGCCTCCCTCTCCAGGAAAGGTTGGCTTTGGCAAGGCCCAGGTATGGAGGAAGAGAAAGATCCTGACTTGGATCCCCAGGTCCCTTCTACTCCAAGAACACTCGGCTTAAGCAAAGTGAGGGGGAGGGGTGGTAGTGAGTGAGGGAACAGTTCCAGGTGGCAAGGGCAGCCTCCCCAGGAAGAGGGTGCCTGGATGCCAGCCAAGCAGGCCAGCTACCCACCTAGGGCGCTGGTAAACACACCAGTTCCAATAACAAAGCGCCAGCCACCACACCCCTGCCGCCCCCCCCCCCCCCCCCCCCGCGCCCCACCCCCCCCCCCCCCCCCCCGCCCCAGCTAATGGGCCCCTACAGCAGGCTCTGAGCTGGGAGGCAGACTTGGGAGGCAAGACTGCGCTCACATGATGGGGTGAGGGGGTGGCAGGAGGAGCCCCCGGGCGAAACCTCAGCGGGTCTGGCAGGAGGCTCCAGGAAGTCTCTGAAAGTGGGCCCAGGGGCTGGCGGAGGGTGGGGACCCGCGGGGGTCCAGGGAGGGGGTGGGATGGGGCTAGGCTGGAGTCCTGGGTGGGGATTGGGCCCGAATCCCATTTGGCGGAAGGAAAAGGAAGGGAAAGGGTAGGGGAGAGGAGTGGGAGGTAGATGTGGAGGGGGTGGGGCAGGGATATGGTCCCGGAGGTGAGGAGGGTAAGGAGGGGCGTCTGGAAGGTGTCCGGAGCATGGTTGGGGTAGGGTGTGGGGACCAGGTTGGGCTGGGTTGGGGTTTGGGTGGGGGGGCACGGATGGAGAGGGGGTAAGGGAGTTGGGGAGGAGGGCCAGGTTGGGGATAGGGGTGGGGGCGCGGTTGGGGCGCGGTGAGGGGGTGGGCCAGCTTGCAGCTGGGGTTGGGGTGCGGATTGGGGGCGTATGGATAGGGGGGCGGGGGAGGTGGGAGGAGCGTCAGGTTGGGGATAGGGCTGGGGGCGCGGTTGGGGCTGGGTGGGGGGCCGTTGGGGAGGAGGGCCAGGTTGGGGTGCAGATCTGGGGTACTGATGGGGAGGGGGTTGGTGGGGAGGAGGGCCGGGTTGGGGATAGGGGTTGGGTGCGCGAATGGGGCGGGGAGGCGGGGAGGAGGCCGGGTTGGGGTCGGGTCGCCGACAGGGGGGTGGAAGGGGTGCCCCTCCAGCCGCAGGGACCGCCTGCGCTTCCTCCCCGCGGCCGAGGGGTAAACAAACGCGGTGACGTCAGGGGCGCCGCTGGCCCGAGGCTGAACCCGGCGCTGTAAATGAGATGCAAGGTGCCAGCAGGCTCCAGGCCGCGAGGCCTGCGCGCCACACACGCTCCTCCGCGCCGGCCTGAGCCTACCCCAGCTGCACACACGGACAGGATGCTGCAAACGCCACCAGACATTGCAACACGCAGCCAGTCTGCTGGCCGCAGCGTGAACCCTCCGCCGCCCCCCTGGCAGGCACCGGCCCAGCTGGAGCGCAGCCTCCCTCCTCCCGAGCATCCCGGGGGCGGGGGCGGGGGGTGCTGTCAGCTTCCACCCAGCTGGGGTCAGCCTCTCCGCTGGGGACCCCATCCCCTGCCTCCCCAGGGGGCCTCCCAAACCGAGGGCTGGGCCTCTGGGGTCAGCTTTGGGCTCTCTGCCCAACAGATTGGGGAAATGCCTGCCTTTTTGCGCGGCCTTCTGGGAAGCTCATCCCTCTTCATGGAAGCAGAAGGGCTGGGGTGCAGAGGCCCTTCCTCCAGGTGTCGGCAGATGCCAGCCTGTGGGATGGCTGCCCCGCAGCCACTCCCCACCTCCCCCGAGCAGGGGACCCCGGTTTATTCCGGGGAGCTCCCAGAACAGCCCTGGACGGCATGCCTTTGGGAATGGAAGGCCGCCTGGCTGAGGCCCGCAGGCGGCACTGTGCTCTGGAGTGGATTTGCTGTGTGACTTTTGGATGAGTCACTTGGCATCTCTGGGCTTCACCATCTCCCTCTGGGGAAATGGGGAGAATCGAAACTGGCCTCCCTGTGCTGGGGTGGGAAGGTCAAAAGTGCAAGAAACCCTCACCAGGCTGCAGGGGCTGGCTAGCAGCCTCAGACGCAGGGGCCCGACGCAGAACTTGGAGACTCCCAGAGAAACTGAGGCAGGGCCTCTCCTCACCCACCTACCAAACTTGCCTTCTGGGTTTACTGTGAGTGGTGGGAGCTGTGGGGATGTATGAGTAAACAGTCCCCTGGGCCCAAGGAGCCCCCACACTGGCTCCCCTACTTGGACTCCACAAATTCAAGTCCTTGTGGGTGTTGGGGGAAACTAGAAATGACCACAGATGTTTAAAAAGGACCCCAGGAACGTAGCAAAGCACAGCTTAACACCAGCTTCCCTGTCACTGAAGTTACTATTTAAATCTCTCTCCCTCCCATCACCCTGTTTTATGGTCTTGACAGCATCTTGTAATTGTCCGAAATTTTAACAGTTAGTTCTTTGCTCCCCCAACACACACATTCTAGAATGTAGGCTCTCAGGATGAATTCCCAGCACCTGGTATGGTCATGTGAATGAATGAATGAAATCATGGCTATCACGAGGAGCGGTCCCATCATTTGTGGGGCCCTGTGCAAAATATCAATGCAGGGCCCCTAGTTTAAAAATTATGGAGGATTTTAAGACAGCAACAGCGAGACATTCAGAAATGCAGGACCCTCCTGAGCGTGGGGCCCTGAGTGTCCCCACAGGTGCCACACCCAGGAAGCCGGGCAGGGCCATTCCACAGAGGGTGCTCGATAGCAATACCCAGGGGTACCCAATGCCGTCACCCCTCAGCCTCAGTTCCCAAATCCCAAATCTCCAAAGTCCTTTTTTTTGGTTCTTCTTTTTTTTCTCTCTTAATTTCACCCACACATTTAAGCAAGTCCTCAAGGGGCTTTGGACCTGAGCTATTGGCCCATCTTACAGATGGGGCACTGAGGTCCTGGAAATGTCAAGGGCCTGGCCAGGAGTGGCTAAGCTGGGAAACCAACCCTGGCAAGACTTGTAGGAGCTGCTGGTAGAGGTGAGAATATAGCTGTTGCTTTGGGAAGGAAAAGGCAGATTTTTTTCACTGGGTTATCTCTTTCAGCATCCCCTTCCTATCTCAACCAGACATTCGGAGCTCCCTGAGCTCGTGTGCCCAATAACACACAGCTGGTGTGTCCCAGGAAGACCTCGGGCTAATTAAGCATGATTTATGGCCCGGTCTCCTGAGGACAAGCTTTAAATTACTTGCAAGCTGTGCCAAGGTAACTATCTATCCTACAGGCTGTTAATTAGGAATTGGTTTAATCTCTGCTGGATGAAGGTCAAACGCCATGGAGTTGACCCTGCTGGCTGGCTGGCGTCATGCTATCAGGCTGGGGATCTGGGCCCGGAGGGCTGGGGGATTCAGGGAAGCAGTGGACACTGCAGCGGGAATCGGTCTGGCCGACACATCCTGCACAGGCATGGATGCTGGGAGCAAACCCACATGGGCCTTGCGTGGCCCAGGAAGCTGGGCCAGGAGGGGCTTCCCCTCAGCACCAGCCCAGCACAAAGTGGAGAATTCTTCCAGAAAACCAGGCTCCCCTCACCTTCCAGGAACCCAGTCTGGTCCTGCACCGTGTAGAAACCCTTCTGTGGCTCCCCAGTGCTCTCCCCATCAAGTCCCAACCACGCTCCGTGGCCACTAAGTGCCGTGAGGGGTTGCCCTGCCCGCCTACCACCACCCTCCTCACACTTCCCTTCCAGCCAGGCCACGCTCTTCCCTTTTGCCTGGGGTATTTTCTTTCTGTGGTCTCCACCTCATCCTCCTCAGTGCCTCCCCTGAGACCCCCGGCCTGGCCACCGCCAGCCTTCCTTCCCCAGAAGCCAGACCACCTGGCTTCCAATCCCATGACTATGGGTGCTGTGTGACGTGAAGTGAGTACTTAGCCTCTCTGAGCCTGAGTTTTCTCATTTTAAAAATGGGGACAGGAATAGTTCCTACCTCATAGGGTTACTCTGAGGAGCAAACCAGATTGTCCCTGTAAGTCACTTCATGTGTAGGAAGAACTGCACGGACAGCAAAGTCAGACATTGGTTGGAAAGCTCAGGCCACTGGTCCATTTCCCCAGCTAGACTGAGGCTGGGTCCCAGACCTGTGTTTTTTCCTTGTGATGCCCACCGGGTCCCTGTGACCTGGGACAGCCCCCTACATATGTCCTGCCCTCCTGTCAAATCTACTCCCAGTAGGAAGCCTTCCGGGTTGACCCAGAGTGTTCTCTCCCGTGGAGCAGTTGCCCACCCAGCGCAGGGTCAATAAAAGTCCCCTGTTTCTGTTTTGCTCTCCAAGGGCAAACCTTAGGCCACAGCCTGCCCTAGTCACAATGCCGGCCACTCTGTGGCGGGAACTGTGACATCTTCTATCCCTGGTGACTCTGGGGGGGCACTTGGAACAGAGCTTTGTATTCAGCAGGTGCTCTGGGCAGGGGCAACCGGCATTTTCTGAGCCCCTGCCCAGCATATTGGACCATCTCCTGGAATCCTACCAAAGGCCCCGGGAGGGAGGTTGGGATTAGCACTGTCACTTTGCGGATGAGAAAGCTTCCCGGGGACACCCGGTCCTAATCCCCAGAAGTTGTGAATGTGTTACTTGACGTGGGAAAGGAGGATTAGGGTTGCAGAGGGAATTAAATTTGCTAATCAACTCACTTTAAAATAGAAAGATTATCCCGGATTATCCAGGCGGGCCCAGTATAATCACAAGGGGCCTGAAACCTGGACAAGGGGGACGGAAGAGGGGAATAAAGGGAAGATGTGAGCATGGAAGCTGCTGGCTTTGAAGATGGAGGAAGGGGCCATGAGCCAAGGGACACAGGTGCCTCTGGAACCTGAAAGGGCAAGGATATGGATTCTCCCCTAGAGCCTCCAGAAGGAAGGCAACCGTGACCCCTTGACTTTAGCCCAGTGAGACCCGTGTCGGACTTCTGACCTCCAGAGCTGGAAGAGCATAAATACGTGCTGTCTCAAGTCACTGAGGGTGCAGCGGTGTTAGAGTGCCCACAGGAAGCTCCTACGGAGAGGTGGAGGGGCTTGGCCAAGGCCACCGGCCAGAGAGGCTGGGACTGAAACTCCATCTGTCTGCCCCAGTCTGTGGGCTCCCAGCTGCACAGCAGCCCCTCCCCAGCTCACCTGTCAGCATTACTGAAAACAAACCTGTCACAGGGGCACCTGGGTAGCTAGCTCAGTCGTTTAAATGTCCGGTTCAGGTCTTGATCTCAGGGTCATGAGATTGTGGGATCGAGCCCCACATCGGGCTCCGTGCTAAGCGGGGAGTCTGTTTGTCTCCCTCCCCTTCTGTCCCCCCCCCCGGGCTCCTGTCATGTGGGCTCTCTCTCTCTCTCTCTCTCTCTCGAATAAATAAATAAATTTTTAAAAATAAAATAAAATAAACCAGTCAAAAAGAAATGCTTTTGTAGAGAGAGCATGGGACGGGTGGGAGTGAATAGTCAAACAGGATTGATAGCCTTACCACCGTGACCAGCACGTCCTGAGCACTCATTTTGTGCTCAGGACTCTCTATACATTATCTCCCTGAGTCCTCATTTTACAGATGAGAAAACTGAGGTTCAGACAGGTCTAGAAGCTTGCCCAGGGTCCCTCAGCAACGTACGTGGAAGAGCCAACGTATGACCTTTGGTTCATTGGTTTCCGAGCTTAAAATCTGAGCAACTATTCTATACTGGCCTCTTGAGCAAGAAAAACAAATGGATGTGGGTGTGCATGCGCATGTGGGCAAACACATGCACACCCCCCCTCCCAACACAAAGGCTCAAGAGATGGCCCCCCAAACAGGACAATGGGTCTGCCAGCCAAGGGGTAGGGGGCCCTCGAGGGCACTTGGGGTCCCAGCCTACTCTCTTCCTAGCGGGCCTGGAGGACCCCACCCGCTCTGCTCTGTGTTCACAGGGAAGTGGCCTGGAGAGGTAAGGCAGGACCCCCTCTGTGCCAAGGGAGAAGTGAGGACACAGGGTGTGGGAGCCAAGGGTGGCCTGATGTCATATGGGCGTGCCTGGCAGGACTGCCGGCCTGCCTGCAGGAAGGTCGTGCTGCCCTTTGTGGTCACCCTGGCCCCAGCTCCCCAGGCTGACCTGCCTTCGAGGGTCGGAGCCGGCTTTGCTGGCTGGCTGGGCTCTCAAAGGACCCTGGTCCTGGGAGTTCGAGTCTCTAGGACCCCAGAGACTCTTCTTCCTGCCCTGGAAGGGCCCAGTATGGGCTCCCTTCGGCTCACCTGCCCATTGCCAGAAAGGAGGGAGAACTGGCTCCTCACACCCAGGAAAATATCACTATGAACAGTGACCCAGTAAAGGGGCTTCCTTTCCTTTCCTATCATAGTGTCCTTAAAGCTGCTAGAGAAGGTCACCAAGAGTCTGTTGACAACTTGCTAGGCCACCTTGACTGGCTGCTCATTTTGCCTCTTTGGGAACTACAAACTCCCTGAGGGCAAGGAGGTTTCCGCTCAACCCTGAAAGAAGCATTTTGTCCTTTTAGCCCCTAAGTGTCCGTAAATGACCTGATAAGGCCTGCAGGACCAGACTTGGGAGGACTGGCTAACAGGTGGGCCTGGATCTCCTGGAAGTTTCCACTTGAGAAGGACTGGATTGGTCCTTCCACAAGGAGTCCTGGACATCTGCTCCCAAGGCCCTTGATCCTGGTCACAGCACTCCCACTGCCCCAACAGGAGCTCACTTCCCCACTCTCAAACACTGTGACTTGGCTAGGGCTGGTCCACCCCTGACTCCGAGACAGGCCTGTGACCCATCACTAGTGACTGCTTCAGGCTCAACCCTCACAGCCAGGGAGACCCAAGTCCCCTCCTGGAATTGCTGGAGCAGAAGATACGGGTCTAGCCCCTGCACTGGGAGCTGAGGGGGGCGGTATTTAAGGCAGCAAGGGGCAGACGTGAGCAGCCCCGTGGCAGAGGACCAAAGAGGCCAAAGAGAGACCAAATCCTGACACCACTGAACCCGGGTTTGGGCCCCTAAAGCAATGCCCGGAAGTAGACCGACCCATAGACATTTTGGTCACAAGAGCCAACAAACCAACCTGAAGGATACCTCCAGCCCCACCATCAGGAAAGCTGTAGTTATGGTGGTCTGATTCATTTAGACACCCTGGCTGCCAAAGGCACCCGGCACAGAGTCTGCTAGGGGCTGTCCACAGACCTGTTCTGTTCCACAGAATGATTAATGAAGAGACACCAAAACTCCCTGGTTCAAGAGGATACCCTGGATTTAAATCCTGCTTGGTCGCTTGCTAGCTGTGTGATCTCAGGTTACTGACCCCTCGAGTCCTGACCAGTAGAGAGAGGATAGTAACAGTACCAAGGCTGCCACTCGTTGTGGGGAGCTAATGACTTCATTACATCTGCAGTGCTCAGAATGGCCCCTGGGCGCTGCAGGTCCTCAGTAAACACAGGCTCTCACTAGTAGGATGGGTGGGTCATGCCTTTGCCCAGGCAACCAACATTTATTAAGCGCCTGCCTTGTGCCTGAGAGTGTGCCAGGGGTGCTGAGGGCACCTGGTGAGAAAGAAGACCTGTCCCCTGCTCCCAGAGGGTCTTACAGTCTTTCGGAGAAGACACCTGGCCACCAGCAGCTGCAGAGCGTGCTGAGTTGCCATGGTAACCGGCACCTTTGGCCTCACCACCGCCCACCCCTGACCAATTGAGTTACTTGGATGCAGAGATGAAGATGACTAATATACCCATGGAGGGGAAGCGGGGTGGTTTGCAGGGGAGTGGGCAGCCGGGAGCAGAGCAGAGGCCCAGCCCTTGGCACCCTCTATTCTTCAGCCACAGAAGGGCCTGCACTGGACCAGCCTCTGCTCATGAGAAAAGGGATGGTCGTTACCAGCTATCTCAACAGGACTGGAGGCCTCAAGTAGGAGGGAAAACACCAGGCTTTGAGCCTCTCTCTGTGGGAAGAGAGATTCCCTCCCACTATCTCTAGAAAGGGTCAAGAGCTAAAATCGCTGAGGGTTTCTGTGGCGTGGGTGGAATCCTCACCCTCCTGGGGAATCTCAGAACTAGAACAGATCCGACCAGCAAGTTCTTTGCCTTTTGCCCCCTGGGCCCAGCTGAGGACCTGGTTCCATAAGCAAAAAGTAGACAGCCACGGTTGGGGAGTGTCCACTGTATCCCCCTCCCCACTGCCCCCAGTCCCTGACTCCCCATTCCCATTTTGTGCAAATGATGGACTAGGAGGTTTACACCTTTTACTTCACTGAATCATCACACCCTCATTTTTCAGATGGGGGAACTGAAGCCCAGAAACATAAAATCCCTTGTCTGAGGTCACACAGCAGTTTGCTGAGAGGCCCCCTAGGTATTTATGGGATTAAATTTATGCATGAGTGCTGTGGCCAGTAGGCTGGCCTCTGCCTCTCAAAATGCCATAGCAGCTGTGACATGGCTGGGACACAGCCCGTGGATCAGTCCCGGGCTCTGGGGCTGGGGTGACCAAATCACATGCCTTCAGGGCTGGATGCTGAATTTGGGAGGCCGTCTCAATCCTGCTTGAGAAATTAGGGTTTCTAGCTCACGGATGCCCTAGTGGTGGTGGAGGGGCCCTGGCTGAGGGCTGAGCAGGGCCCGGGGTTCCAGGCGCCTGGGGTGGGAGTGGTGGGAGTCTCTCTCCTGTAGGGCAAAGGAACCGGCTCAGATGAGGACCTGTCAGTGCATAAGCTTCCTCACCTTGGAGTAAAGAGCCAGAGATTGAGGGGACGCCTGGGTAGCTCAGTTGGTTAAGCATCTGTCTTCGGCTCAAGTCATGATCCCAGGGTCCTAGGATTGAGTCCCGCATTGGGCTCCTTGCTCAGCAGACAGCCAGCTTCTCCCTCTGCCTGCCGCTCCCCCTGTTTGTGCTCTCTCTCTGACAAATAAATAAACAAAATCTTAAAAAAAAAGAGCCAAAGATCGAGGACCTATTGAGATGACATGCGACACACCCAAGTGAGGATCAACTGGGGAGAGGTGTCCTGAGCATTTCCTGGAACAGCTACGTTTTTTCTTTAAAGTAATGGCATTCTTTCAAAATGCACACAAGAATTTTATGGGAATTCAAAAGTATTAAACAGAAGTGAAGCTGATCTAGTTAAATGGAGGTTGGGGGCCCCTCCGAACCCTATTTTCTCCACCTCCCATGTGGTTCCACCTTCTTGGAACCCCTCGGATGCTCTAGAACCCAGTCTGAAAACTGGGTCCTAGAACCTCAAATGGTATTGGGGTCTGCCTTGGGGGCTGCTGGGGCCCAGATGGGCCAAAGGCCTGTAGAATGAGGCATACAGATAGGAGACCATGACCCGTAAACAACTCCCCAGGAGTATGTTTCAGATGTGGACAAAGTGATCATATCATTCACGATCAGAATGCTTTTCTAGCCGCTTCCCTGAAAGGCCACTGAAAAGGGAATTCAACATTGCGTTCCCCAAAGCAGGGGATGGTCAATCGAGTCAGAAAGGCTTGGGCCGGGTGGCCCGTTTCGGGTGACTCTTGTTGGCATTAAGCACCACCAGGCCACAAAGCCGTGTTGTCCACCTGGGCTTGGCTCTGGCTTCTGGGTCACAGGACCCCAGAGGGGCCCCTGCCTCTGCTATATGAGCTCTAGTCCTCCACAGGAATCCAAGCCTGAGGGACTTAGATGGATTGTGATTAGATCTAGCACCAAACTTCCTAACCCGTGGCTGGGATAGGCATCAGGGGCATCCAAGGACCCCATAGAAGTTTAAAAAATGTGTATCACGTATTCTTAGGACGGGGTTTATACTTTCTTCAGGTCCTCAAAGCGTTCTACAAACAGCAAAAAATTAAGACTTACTACAACTCCCTCAGTTGCCACTTCCTTCAAGAAGTCTTCTAAGATTTCCCCTAATACAGTGATTGCTCCCTTCTCTGTACTATCAAAGCTCTGGGTCACTTGGGAGATCCAGCTGGGTAGCCTCAGGATTAACTGGAAGTTGCTAGCATTCACTCTTCCTGCAAATCTAGCTCCTTGCATATTTGAGGTGTTACCCTGGTTATCCAAATGAAGTACAACTGTGTTGTTTTCCTGCTTATCAGTTGGTTGTTGAAAGCAAACCCTGATAACCACTGACTACCTTAACCCTTTGGCAAGCATCCCATTCATTGTATGCAAATACTGTTACTCGGTGCTTAACAACTACTTTTGTAAAGGGGACATGAACTCACTCCATCCCCAGCCCATCCTGTTGACTCCGGTACAGCTTATCAATCCTCTGTTCAGAACCCTCTGTGTACTGGTCCCTGTTATTGAACACGTTGTCTCTCCACCCCTCTGTAACCCTGACTGGGGCAGGCGGGGCCAGGCTGAGATGATCGGTGCTCACGGCAAAGGGCCTCGTTTCTAAGCTAGGAATAATTCAAAGCCTGCCTTTGGCCAAGCATCCGGGGCTACTCACTTAACCCGAATCTGACAAATGGGTGGCTGATCACACCTGACTCCGGGCACGGGCAAGACAGTGGTTGTGAAAAAGCACTGAACTGTCATGGAGACTATCACCGTCATGTGGGGGGACAGTATCTGTCACCTTAGTACAACAGTCACCCAGCTGCAGATGGCAGTCACCGGGACCACCAGGAGCCCAAGGAGGCCCTCAGCATCCAGTTAGGGTGTCGCAGGGTCTGAGTTATGACTCAAGGTCGGTGTGAAGGATGTGAACGGGGGCCTGCCCGGCACCCTCCCGTCCTCTCTCCAACACCCTGAAAAACCCCAGGTTTTGGAAGGAATGAGAGAACCTCTGAAGGCCATTGGGGAAGTCATGTGGAGAAGGGCTGTCCTCTTTTGGGCCTTGGTTGATGGATGCTGGTATCTTCTCCTCTGGCCCCTGCCTGGGTCACTGTCCTCACTGAGGTTACCCTGCTAACAAGGATGCATGGACCCTAAAGGGTGGAAGGGACCCAGGTGGTCACCCAGAACCTAACCTCCCTGTTGCAGGAATCCACGGCATACTCACTTAAAGAGCAGCCCGCTGGGTTGCAGAAGGCTCCAGAGGGCAGGCAGGCATTCCTGGGGCGGGAGCCCAGTCCCCATCCCCGAGCTCTCCCCACTGCCTGGTGCGGCCCGCCATCCCACCTGGACCAGGTCGCTGAAGTCGTCAACTAAACATCCATGGATTTGCCATCCAACCTAAGCCATGGCTTCTAGTCCTTGTCATCCTGAGCCCGCTTCCTGGACACCCTCCAGAGGCTCAAGGACTCTCTCAAAGTGTTGACCAATACTGACCACAGTGCTCCAGAAGTCCTTCGACCAAGTGGAACAGAAAAGTGTCTCCTTCACTCTGGGCACCAATACATTTGCTTTTATTTTATTTTTGGGGGGTGGGGGGAGTTAATCTTTATTACCATTAAAGTCATCTTGCTGGAGTTGGTTCATCTTTCCAAAGCATCAGGGGCTGGCAACCTAGAAACAGTTGTCACAGACCGTTAAGTGCCACTGGGAGGGAACCTCGTTTATGTGCTTGCCTGCAGGAGCTCCAAGGCCTAGCTCGCTGAATCGATGGACCCGATGGACCCATCTGACCGAGTCACAATTACCCAGAGCCAGGTCCCCCTCAAGCTGCTTAGCATTCCTGGCCGGAGGCATCGGCAAGAACAGATCAGGACCTGGCGGACTTCTCTGCTCAAAGCCCTCCAGCTGCCCCCAGCTTCACTCAGTTCAAAGCCAAAGCCAGTTCGTGAGATTGATTCCCACCTGCCCCGCCTGCTCCCCACCCCCTGCCCTGCACCACCCCCACCCCTGGCCTGCCTGGAATGCTGCTACTCCCGCCTTTCCCACTAGGTTCTCTTGGTCTGCTTTGCCTCCTTGGGTTTCCCAGTAGCACTTAATACGACCTAATGTGCTCTCCACTTTATGTCTCTTGTTTATTATCGGTCTGTCCTCCTCCCTAAACTGTCCGCTGTTTACATGGCTAGGGATTTTTGTCTGCTCATTACTGTATCCCCAGTGCCGTTTGTTGAGTGAATGAACGAGTGAATGGATGAATGAATGAATGAGTCCCCACCCACCACTCATAGGCGAACCCGTTCTGGTATTTGGCGCTCTCTTTTTGCGAATCCAGAGCCCTCGGATTTTTGGAGCTCAAATCCCTCCCGCACTGGTCCCGCCGTGGACACGTGTCCATCTGAGAATGCTAGTGTCTAAACAGATTCCACTCTGTCCTTTTCACGGGGCTTTAATATTTCCGGACCTTCATGGTTCATCTGAATAATAGGTTTCAAATGTTTCCTTTCAAATATGTTATATACTTGATGTATTTTTAGATTGTGTCTTTTGAAGGCAACAACCAGGCACCTAATATTCTAGGTGTGGTCGTGCTTTTGCACAAGGATAAAGGAGAATATGTTGGGTCTGGAATCGTTCCTGTGCCAATGCCCAGAACCCTGTGGGATTCTGATGGTGGTGGCAGGTTGGGACGAGGTCCTTCCAGGACAAGTTGCAGTGACCGGGACAACCAGAGAGCTTTTCCAGGTAGAAAAAGACGGCCAAGGGCTACCTTCTCCTAAATCTGGCTGAGATTGCTCAGTGATGACCTTGACAAATAACAAGCTGGAAATGGAGCAGGGAAAGTAACCATAAGGATAGAGCGATCAGAGGGCTCTGGGCAGGGATCAGAGCCAGAGGCTCTGAGAAGCTTGAAGCTCAGGAGAGCCTGGAGTGTAAGCGAAGATTCGCGTTTGGGCTGTAGACCAAACATGAACTTGTCAACTCAGCTCAGTATCACCAGATCTAGTGAACATGCTCTAAAGCCCTAAAAGACAATTGGGTGACTTTAGGATAAAAGCTGGAAGTTCTCCTTGATACGCTAGTTGGGGAATTTGGGCCCCTTGATCTCCTGAAAGCTATGGGTTGACAATATTAATATCTTCTATAAGAGTTGAAATAAACCCATGGCTGACAGCTCGCTGGAGGCTGCTGAGATAGTTGAGCAGTGGGAGTGAGCCTCCTACCCACTGCAGGCATGTTTCCCAACACCAAGCTGCTGCTTTTTCGGTCAATGGGATCTGAGGACTAGCAAGAAAGGCTGAGATCAGCAGGGAAGAGGACAAATGTGTTCTGAAGAGGTCTCTTCCTCCCAGCTCGGGAAGCTTGGCAATGTGTTGCTTTCCTGGGATGGCTGACCCATGATATGACACCTTTAAGTCATGCCAGGATCTTAGGGGTCATTGTGTCCTCTCTCATTTTATAGGTGTGCTTCTCCAAGGCTGCCCAGAGAAGGTAATTACTTTCCTAGGGTTGTAGCAGAGCTGGTCTAGAACCCAGTCTCTGCCTCCCAGCCCAGGGACGCCAGGCCACAGCTGGGATAGCTCCACAGTTCTGCGCCTGGCCCCCCACGGGAAGTGGGTGGGGCAGTGGGAGGGAGGTGTTTGCCCATTCATCACACGGCCCAAAGTGCAAGGCCCATTGTTTGAAACCCAAGGACCTGATGCTCCAAGCTGAAAGACTTTCCCTAGATGCCACAGGTAGGACAGGTGGTCTACCTTCTCGCTCCAAGCCGCATCAAACAGGAGCCTGGTCCTTTTCCCAGGAACTTCCAGCCAAGTCTGCATTCGGGGTGAGGGCGGGGGAAATGGGCCGTTGCTGTCTCCCATAGCACCCCCTTTTTTGTGACCTTCACACATCATTGTTTAATAAGCTGTTTCGTCCTGGTGGCTCTGGGTCCCACAAGAATCCCTGTCTGGACCCCTCTCCTCTCTTCCTCCTTTTTCCTGTTCTCATCTGTACTGGCCTGACTCAGGGTCCGAGATACCAACTTCCTGCTTACCTCCCCAGCTCCCTATCCCACAGTACAATACTGTCCTTCTTTGCCTTCCGCCTCCCTTCCCCAATTCCAGTGGGGTACATAGTCTTTGATCAGGTGGTTTCTTGCACCTGGAGTGATCTTTTCACATCCCTTCTACTTGGAACTCTTGACTCAAATGCCACCTCCTTCATGAAGCCTTCTGTGAGCCTTTGTTATGGATTAACAGCTCTACTGGGCTCCCACTACGTAGTGTCCCCCCTCCCCACCACCACCAATGAGCACTTCAAGCCCATTTAGAACCTCTGAATGTGACCTCATTTGGAAATAGGGTTTTGGAGTTGTAATTAGTTAAGCCTCATTACTGGTTGAGGCTTCATTACCCATTGACTGGTATCCTTATAAGGAGAGGACAGGACATAGAGTTGGACAGAGACAGAGGTTAAGGCCCCATGAGGAGGCAGAGACTGGAGAGGTTCCACCACAAGCCAAGGAACACCAGGAGCCACAGAGCTGGAAGAAGCAAGGAAGGAGTCTCCCATCGAGTCCTTATAGGGAGCAGGGCCCTGATAACACCTGGATTTCAGACTTCTGGCTTCTGTAACTCAGAGAGAGCAAATTCCTGTTCTAAGTCATCAAGTTAGTGGTAATTTGTTACACGGCCAGAAGAAACAAATACATACTCTAATTTGTTGACTCTGAGCACCCAGCCATGTCTCTGGGTCTTTATTCGTCTTTGTTGTACCCACTCAGCCCCCCACCCCCTTCACGCCTAGAGCTGTGCCAAACACCTGACAGACACCTCAAGCAGGTTCAGTGAACCAGCCGGTCATCGTGGCATCATCGATGGACCTGGGCCTGCCCCAGCGTCAGGAATGGGAAGGAGGTGGGACTTGCTGAACGGATGGGGCAGGAGAATAGGATTCACAAATCTACATAAAGGGCTAGTTCCTGGCTAGCTGCTTTAGGAACAAGGCTCTCGACCCACATACTGTAAACTCAGTAACAGCCAAGCAGATGCAACTCTCAGCCAGCTCTCATACTGCCTCCCGGAAATGAAGGGGTCCCTCAGTCCCGGCTGCACCCTTCCTTCATGTTTGGACTCGGCCCTCATCTGTTGCCCCTGCTTCCACGGGCCTGCAATTGCAGCCCAGGACTTTAGTCTAGCCACTTGCCTCATACTGGAGCAAAAGCTGTAAAAGCCACTTCGAATACCATAGTCCACTTCTCCTCCTCCCAGGGGCCCCTGCTAAAACCCGGTCAAAGTCAACGGCTTTGGAGGCTGTGCTAGCTGACTAGCTAGCCAGGAGCCTTGAGGGGAAGAGGGATGAGCCCAAGCTCTGTGAAAGCTTTTGTGGGAGGAATTCCAGGGGAGCACAGAAAATTAAAAAAAAAGAGTGTAGTGGGAATAACCCAGCAGCAACCTTCCCCTTGGAGACCCTAACCATGGCTGGCCCTGCCTCGGTTAACCTCCGTATGTTGTGGGTAAGGACAGATGTCTCCAGGTGAGGCACTTTCCAACTCCCGGAGCCTTTGTGTCCCTTTAAGAAAAACCCTCCTTTGGGTCACCTTTGCAGTCTAAGGCACACTCCCACCCACAAATATTGCCCAAGGTCATTATGGGAAACTGGGTTGTCACTCTTTCCCAAAGGTAAGCGGGACTTCTCTTCTGGATACGCCATCTGTTGGCAGAGGCTCTGGTCTTCCTTCCTTCTTTCCCTTTTGGGGGCCTTCACCCTCCAGATCCAATCCCACCCAAATCCAGGTTGGAAGGGCTCTCAGATGCGGCCTCCAACTCCCCACTCCACAACGAAGGGCCCTCTGTCCCCAAGCCCAATGGGCCCCCAAACACTCCTGGCTTGGGATTGTCCCAGGGCCCCAGACGGACTCAGGCAGATTCCAGATTCCCCACCATGGCAGCAAGTGGAGGGCTCATAAAAGTAGCTTTAGTAATTGGTCAGACAGTTACGAGTTAGAGGGAGCACTCTGGTTCATCCTGAGGGCTGATGACTAAACCCAGCATGAATGGCACTGGAAGTTTCACAGGCCCCCATGGATCCCATTTCTGGTGACCCGATATCAATTTAAGACATATTTCTCATTGGTCCTGAGTTTATTCCCTGGAAGAGAATGTCCATTCCAAGTCAGGTGGGACACAGCTCCCAGTGCATGAAATTGCAGGGTGCCACTCAGCACTATTTCACTAACCGCCACCCCCCCGCCCCCCAGCCCTCGCCGCCGCCAATGCCATATACTTCTTTAATTTAGGATTGTTTATAGTCAGTCAAGTTTTTCCAGATTGACTAAAAGAGTTCTTCGTAAACCTACTGCAGCCAGTTACAAAAGCAGTAAAAGAGACCAGGACTTGGGCCAGCTGGAAGAGTCGGA
Source organism: Mirounga leonina (assembly GCF_011800145.1). Classification (NCBI taxonomy): domain Eukaryota; kingdom Metazoa; phylum Chordata; class Mammalia; order Carnivora; family Phocidae; genus Mirounga; species Mirounga leonina. The sequence continues at coordinate 84,828,706 of NW_023270447.1, read as the reverse complement.
AGAAAGTTTCTGCGGGATGCAGACAGCTAAGGAATGACAATCACACGCGACTGTCCCAAACCTCACATACCCCTACAAGGACACCTCCTGATCCCCCTCCACAAAGGGTTTTGGGAACCCTCCAATGGGGCATCACCCCAAGGAAATGAAACTGCTGAGAACAACTCTTACTTCTCCTTTTTCAGTGTGTCCAAGGGTTAAAAACACTTCCGAACTACCCTTCCAACTGCAAGGTCAAGCAGCTGTCCAAACCACCCAAGGAGAAGCAGGACCCAGGGACAAGCAGACTCCAGCTAGCAAGGCCACCAGGGTCCTCCCCTCCCCCACACTGGCCCGGCAGGGGAAGAGTTAATCTGCCATCGGCTTTGGTTGATAGTTCAGGCTCCAAAGTTCAGTCCCAGTCTGAGCCACCCCGGAGGAATTGTAAATCTCAGGGCAGTATTTAACAAAACAAAAGCAACCTGGAATTACAGGCAGGTTTGCTATCCTACAGTACGTATTTACTTAATCCCCTAGGTATGTGGCTCCATGTCAGATCAGCTGGCTTTGCTGGCCCTTTCACCCCCCCACCCCCCAACAAGTTTCAAACTAATTCCCTGTTTTTGCTCTTCCTCCTCACAGGGCCAGACTGCCAGCCTCCAATCTTTCTCTCCTTTGCTCTAGTCACCGGGTGAGTCAGCCTGGCTTGGGTCAGAGTTGGGTGACAGCCGGCTCACCCTCCCCACTCTCAGGCACCAGGTCTGGGAAAACCAGAGGAAGAGATGCTGTAACCACCAAAAAGCTAAAGGCAGCCCTGGGGAAGGAGGGCCCTCCCCACAGTGCCACCTCCTCATTTAATGGGGAGGGATCCCCTCTGGGGCTGTATCTGGGGGGAGGGGGCAGGGTTGAAGGTGAGAACAAGGGCTCTTTATCAGCTGCTGGTTACCCCTGTCACCCTCTTTCTAGATTTCCAAACACCTGGGCGTGGGAGAGCTTGTCCCGTGGGCTAGACATCCAAGACCGCTCCCCGCTCTCAAACCCAAACCGAGTATCCCCTCTCTTCGTGCCTCCAGAACTGCAGCCGCCCAGGTTGGGGCTGGGAAGCGGGTTGCCAAGGAAAATACGAAGCCAGCTAGCAGGCGGCTCCCAGCTCTACCCAGGAGCGCACACACCCTGCACTCACCAGGGTGGTGGCAATGGGGGAAAGGCAAAGGGGGAAAAACACAACACCTTCCTTTGGGAGGGAGGAATGTGGGAAATGGGTGGGTCCCCTCGGTTTCGGGGTGGGGGTGAACGGCCAGACAGCCACCGACCCCAAAAGACCAGACCAGCTCCGGACCTGCCAAAAAAGACAGCTTGGAGCCCGGGAAATTTACAAGGTGAAACTGACTAGCTCAGCCCTCGCGGGTGGCGCCGAGGAGTAGGATGGCCGGCGACTCTCCCGGGCGCGGGTTCCGGCTGCGGCAGCAGGTGGGCGTCCCCCTTACCTTCAGCCCCCACCCCCTGGAGTCGCAGTGCCCGGTACCTTTCTGGCGCCGCGTTCTGCGAACTCGCGAGCGAGCTGGCGCCCGATGCCTCTCCCGCCTCCCGTGATGAGGACGTTCTCCCGCGACAGGTCCCGCAGCTTGGCGGGCAGCACCAGTCCGACGGCTGCTTTGGCCACCAGATAGATCATCTGCAGAGGGAACACCACCAACGCGCCCAGCCGTTTCCACACCATCCTCCGCGCCGCGGAGCCGGGCAGGGGGGCGAAACTCCCCGGACCGAGCAAAACAGGAATTAAAAAAGAAAACACCCCAAACAATAATAAATAAACCGAATTAAGGGGGGAGGCGTCCCACCTGGCCACTCTTGAAATCACCTCTTCCCAAATGCAAAACACCGGGTGAGGAAAAAAAAAAAAAAAAAAAGATAAACCCTCCTCGGGAGGAGAAAAAGCGTCTGAGAAGCTTGGGACAGTAAGAGGGCTGGAGGGGAAGCCGGAGGTGGAAAGTTCTAACAAGAAGTTTCTTGCCCCAGCAGCCGTTTCGGCTGGGGAATTCTCAGGTAATGTTTACAGGCTGACAGAGGAGTTTAGGCAGGGGGAAAAAAAAAGGCACCAACCACACGCGCGCACCCTGCTACAGTCCCGCGGTTTCAAAGTGCAAGATTAAAAAAAAAAAAAAATGCCGTTTCCAAATTGTAGCGCCCCCCCACCCCTTCTCCAGGAAAAAAAAAAAAAGTGGTGGGGGGAGAGTGCTTGGAGCTCCCAATTTCAGCCCGCGAAAGTCTCCCGACTCATTGCTATTCTTGGGCTCAGGAAATTGCTTAAACGCGATCTGATTGCCAGCAACGTGCAGGAGAAGTGGGGGGTCCGGGTGTCAGTTTCTTTACGTGCATGGCTCGCCCTCGCGCGCGCTCGCTCTCTCCGGCTCTCGCCCTCCCTCTCCCAGCAGAGGCCGGGAGTTGCCGCTCGATCCGGCTCCCTTCCTCTCCCTTGTTAGCATTTATTGCCTTCTTTTTGTCCTTTCCAACTTGGAGAGGGCCCGGGTGCGGAGCGCGTGTGGATCGGACGCCCTCGTCAGCGCCGCCTTATTCATTCGCTCCCGGGGCAGCAGCGGCGCGGAGCGAGAGGGCTGCCCTTTCCTCCCCCCTCCCCATTTTTTTTAATACCCCATTAAGTCTGATTGACAGTTAAAGTTGTTCCGAGGCTTCACTACCGTTCCTCTGAGTGGCTGCCGCGGCCTCCCCTCCCCCTGCGCAGTGCGGGGCGCGCGCGCGGGCGCGCACACGGGCTCGCTCCGACTCGCGCTCTCCCCGGCTGGCTCCCCTCTCTGCAAGCCGGGACTTGCCCGCGGTGTCCCTGAGGGCTCGCAGCAGTAACTCGAACACTCTGGAACCGACTCCCGCGAACCGGCTCCCTCCCCGAGACAGTCCTCCTGGCCCGGGCCGCGGTCTCCCCGAGCTGGGGCGCCCGCCGGCCAGGTGCCGGGTCCTGCGCGCGGGGCAGGCCCGGGGGAGCTCGCGCACGCTTTGATCCAACCAGGTCGACCCGGGGTTATTTCAGGCTATTTGGTCACCCCCTGCCTCCAGGTAGGACCAGGAAACCACTCCCGCCCTTTGCCCAGACGCCTTCTGTCTTCACTTAAGAGTGCACTTTCTTAGTCTGCCCGGCTCCTTCTTGTTGGAAGGACCTTGGTGGGGGTGGGGGGCAGCTGGGAAGCAGGATTTTGCTTTGAGAGGAGGGGGGTGAGCCGGGTGAAGGAACCTCTGCCCCCAAGGTGCCAATAAAATCCCCATAAGATTAGCTGGGAGCATATTTATTGCTCATCTGGGGTAGAATTACCTTGACTGACAGCAATTTCTTTAATAACAAAAGCCTGTAAACAAGATGCCCTGGGCGGGATCCCCCTCCTTCCTGCAGGCAGCGACTTCTGTCTTTGGGTCTCCTTGGGCTGCCCTAGCCTGCATCCACCTTCTCACCTCCTGCCCTCTCCCTGGGGAGAGTGTCTCCTGTGCCTCAGGGTGGGACCCTGCTATTTAGAGATGTCTGTTGCAGGAAGTATGGGAAGTGAGTCACACAAAAGCAGCCCCAGTTAGAAGTGCTGATGGGACTTGCCTCCCACTGACCCTGACTGTCCCAGGCCAGGAGGTGAGAGGATGAGCCAGGGATCTACTCTGTAATCTGGGGCAGGAGCTCTCCAGCCAGGCTTGTTGGGGCGAGGAAGCCGGGCCTCACCCCCGGACGTTCTGATTCAGCAGGGCTGGGTGCACTGGAATCAGGTTGTTCAGTGCTCCACCTGGGAGTTCTGCTGAGGATCCCGGTGAGAGAGTAGCTTTCAGAAAAGCTGATTTGGGGAGAGGGGGGCGGGCAGTAGCTGGGGATGACCTTCCCGCCAAAGGCTCTCTAGTTAGGGGAAGAAGTTCTGCAGGTGAGGATCTTCCTTCCAGTTGAATTGGGAAACTCATCATCTGGAGAGCCACTGCAAGAGTGGGGTTGGAAGAGAGCTTCTACACGGAGGGCTTATATTCTGACATTTAATCCTCCCACTGACTTTGCAATCCGGTTGTAGTATCTCCATTTTCCTGGTTACCCAGCCAGAAACTACAGGAAGGAGGGATTCGAATACGGACCTGATTTCTCCCCCAACACCACCCCACTCAGGCGCAAGGGGAGGAGAGAGTGGGGATGAGACTCCCTCCCGTCTCCATGCAACCCTTTCAAAGTGTGACCCAAGGGTAGGCCTTGTCTTCATCTGACTCCCAGGCCATGGCGAAAGGCAGGACTCCGTCAGAGTGCCTGCACCCTCCCACCTTGGAGGTCTCTAAAAATGGAAAAGAAATCCCAACCCGAGAGAGACAGGCCGTTTCTACCCAGTCACGCCTGGTGTCAGCGGGCCTGCTAATGAGACGCTGGGGAAATCTGGAGCTGGAAGCCAGCACTCAGCCTGTTGTCATCTGTCATCTGTTATCCTCGGGGCCGCCTAGTGGCCTACCTGCGACATTGCGCCTCCGAGCTGCCCCAGCGGTGGCCTCCCCTGTTCCAGCTCACTCACCAGCTCTCCTTTTGCTTCCAGACTTTTCTCCTACATCAGGGCAACACTCCAAGCCTAAAAGGGCCTGTGAAGATCATAGCCCCACCTCCGCATGTGCCTGCTGCTTGACTGAGGAGAAAACCAGCACAGAGACGTTAAGCCGCTCATAAACACCATGGAATGTTCACCCGTGCCCCCTGGTCCCCAATCTACCTGCCCCATTCTGACGCCAGACTGGCTGGGGGACCACTGGGTCCTGCTTATGTTTCCCCTGCATGTGTCTTTAGGATGGAGGGCGGGCAGGAGGCAGACAGGAGGTTGAGGACCCACATTAACCTCCAGGGTATTGGGCCCTTTACACATATTCTGATTTCAGAAATGAGACTGCCTGCAGAGATGGGTGCCATCCCAGCCGTTTAATGCAGGAGGAAACAGGCACAGCATATCCAGGTGACTCACGGAAAGCCACAAGGGAGGGGCCCCTTCCCTCTCCCAGCCATCAGCTTTGGGGGGAAAGCAGAATAAAAAGGAACAAGTCAGGCAGTCCTAAAAGGGGGTGGGGATTGGCTTCTGGCTGAGCAGCAGACCCCTTTTCCTACTTGTCCTACCTTCAGGATGTGGGTTTTGTGGGCCTGCCATCTCTCTGGGCCTCAGGCTTCTTCCATTATCAGCTGCCCAGAGGGGTGCTGTCTGTCACCTCCTCTGTGCCCCCCCAACCTGGTCCCCAGGAAGATGAGGTTGAGGGGGCACTGGGCTGGGGGGTGTCCAGAGGGTCCCTGTGGCTTGGCTTTAGTGAGAACTGCACGAGACAGGATGCCCCCCCCCCCCCCCCCCCCCCGCCCTCCCACCTCTCCCATCCCTTGTCCTTTGCTCTTGGTATCCCTCCTCCCTTAGTTTCCTTGGGGGCAAGGGGTGGGGAATTTAACTCCAGGGCGAAGTTTGAAATTTCACATCCCAGCCCAGGGAGAGGGCCCCACAGCCAGCCACCCCCCCCCCCCAACCAAAACCAGTGAAAGGAGCCTTTGTGGGTTTGATGGAGTGGGGGGGGTGAGCTGTAGCCTGGAGAACTAACTTTTTCCATGACTCAGCTCTCCTGGTGCAGGGCGGGCACAGGAGGTGCAAGGACCCAGCTGGGCAGTTCTAGAGCTGCCTTCCAGCCCAGAGCCGAGCTGCCTTCCAGCCCAGAGCCAGCCAGGCATCAGGGTTAGAGGTGGGCCCCCAGGAGAGCCTCCCCTGCAACTAGCAGGGAAACTTGCTGGCCTTGGATAGGCCACCAGCCTGTAAATGTGTCCCTCCCCCCTCCCCCACTGGGTCCCCTATTCTTTACTTACTATCGCAGCCCCGGTGCCAAGCACTCGAATGTTCATGGCTTGTTGCTTATCACCATCTCAGCAGAGAGCTGGAAAGATAAATGGGCATCAAGCCTTGCCTTTTATTTATAAGGCTCAGAGAAGTCAAGAAAGTCACCCAAGATCACACAGCTAAGAGATGGAGATAGGATTTGAACCCCTGGTCGAATGCCATGTTCTGTCTCCTTTATCCATGGATGTCTCTCACAGCGTGTAGGATCACCTGGGCGCTTGTCAAAATGCAGATTCCTGGGCTGCCAGCCTAGACTACTAGAACCAGCATCCTAGGGTGGGGGCCCATGAGTGTGCATGCAGGCCAGGCAGGAGATTGTTGGGCACCCAATGTCCGCAGCCCCTTGCTACTTCCGGGCCCTGCAGGAAGTTTCCCTTGCTTTTACACTCCTGGGCAAGCCCTTCCTTCCTTTGCCCTTAGGGTCTATCAGGGCACTGAGTCCTCACTCCTGGGCTGTTGTGGGTTGGTGGCTCTCAGCAGCTCTACAGATACCTAACAGGGAAGAAAACAGAAGCTGGAGGAGCAGAGGTACGTACACTCACCCATTCAGTCCATCCTGCAGCCAACCCACCCTGGTGGGGTCCTCTCCCTGGGCTGCCCCAGACGGGGCCCCGAGCCTTGCGCGGTAGTGAAGCGTGCTGGGTCAGAGAGGAGCAGAGCCCGGCAGCTCTGGTTCAAGTCCCAGCTCTGCCAGCCCCTCATCCCCAGCTTCCTCATTTGTAAAGGGTGGATAGCAATGAAGATAGATTCAGCTACTCGGAAAATCCCCTACCAGGAGCTCAGTGAGTACCAGCTCTTGTTTTTATGGTCCCTGCTTGTCAGGCCCTTTCCATCTTGCTGGGGAGCCAGTTTGGCCCCATGCAGAGAGATTACGGGGCTTATGTTTTGCGGCGTTCCTGGGCCGCCCCGGAGCAGGGCTCCTGAAACACCTCGCCAGGCTGGGCACTTGCCCTCATTTCCTCCCGTCACCTTCTACCCCACAACCGCGCCCCCCCCGCCCCAACACGCTTTCTCTAGGACCTTTTCTCTCTGGCCAAGGAAACACCTATTCGTTTTGCAATGTTTCCTTTAGCTCCTATGCTACTTTTTTCCCCCCAGGAAACTCCTCCTAGCTGCCTCCTTGGTCCCCAGTGTCCTCACCTCAGCCAAAGATGGCCCCAGGGTCCCTTCACTTGACCCCAGGGTCCCTTCACTTGACCCCAGGGTTTCCCTCCCTCCCAGCACACTCTCACTGCGCTGTAACTGGTTCCACATGGGACTCTCACAACAGACTGGGAGCTTCTCAGGGGTAGAGGTTGGACTGCCTAGGTGGGCGTGCGACCCACTCAGCGGTGCTGGATCCCCATGGGGATTAATGCTCTGCTGTCACCATCTTGAAATTGATCATTTTTTACTTGTGTGTTTTGTAAGTGAAGTCAGACCTGCTCTCCCCCAGTGAAGAAACTGAGTCTCTAACACTAAGCCTCAGGAGCAAAAGTAGTGAAAGATTTCATATGTATATTCATTCATTCATTCATTCATTCATTCATTCATTCATTCATTCACCAGCTGTTTATTGAGCAGTCACTGGGTGCCAGGCCTTGTTCTAGATGGTGGAGAGACAGTAGTGAGAAGGACAGCAAGGTCCCTGCCCTCATGGGGCGGGCATTACTGCCTTGCTGGGAGGTGAAGAGAGGAAGGATGTAGGGGAGATGCTCCTGCTGCAGGGTCCAGAGCAGCCTGCAGGGAACCGGAAATGGATGCAGCGATAACCTGATGCGCTCACACATGCGCGTGCACACACACACACACGCGCGTGCTTGCTTCATTTGACCATTGGCAACTTTGCCCTGAGCAGAACAAGCTAGCAGTGTTGAATGAGGGGGGTGGATTTGGAAAACCTCGTGGTCTAGTGGAAACCAGTGTTTCGTGAAGTTTAAGATGGGCTGCCTTGTGTGTGTGTGTTGGGGGGGGCATCTATGTGGAGACGGACACCTGGGAGGAAAGGAGCTGTGTAAGATGGCCAGCTAGCCAAGGGGTACCTGCCCAGCCAAAGGAAACAGAGAGGACAAAACAGGCTTCAGACAGCGGAAGATCCCTGTGGGGAGGGGGACACTTGGTCTGCAAAGGCTGGAGACTTTAAAAACCTAATAAAACACCCTGCCCCCTACCCCAATCCAGAACATTTACCAGGTGGGGCCCCTTTTCTCCTTGGTGAGACTGGATACATATATAAAAAACCAAAACCAAAAACCCAGAGCAGATAGAATGGCTTCTCTCGTCCGTGAAAGCCTGCCCCCCACAGGTGAGTATTTTCCATGGAGTTACGACTCCTGTCCGCTCCAGGGGTGTGGTCGGCTCATGCAGGCAGGTTTTGCTGGTGGGTTCTGCGGGCTCCATGGGAGTGGACGCTGGGGCAGGTCGTGTTTATTCCGGCTGCTGGGGCTGGGTGGAAACACAGACCACAGCCAAGGCGGACACGTGGCAGAAACACAGACGGGGTGGGGTGGGGTGGGGGTGTAATCTGAGAAATCTTGGGCGGAGGCCAGGAGGGCATCCAGCGGTTGTCTCCTGCCTCCTGTCTCCGGGTGGGTCACACAATCCTAAATCAGGGCGTGGAGTCTTGGTGTGAGGGTGGCTCTGGGGTTGGCATGACAGGCTTTGAATCTAAGCTCTGCCTACTTGGTTGCTGTGTGAGTTTGGGCTGGCTCTTTGCCTTGCTGAGCTGAGCCTCTGTGTTCTCATCCCTAAAATGGAAATTACCACCTACAGAGATGTCTTTGAAGGGCTTGGTACCTGGCAGGGAGAAGATGCTCAGTGGGTGTTCTTTTCCTTTGTCCTGGCAACACGTCCTCAAGGAACTCACAGTCTGGGACTGGGTGGGGCGGATGGAGAGCCTGAGTGACAGGGTCCCCGACCAGGGGGGAGGTGAGTGTGGGGGATATCTGAGTGGCAGGGTGTAAAAAGCCTTCCCTGGCACCAGAACGGGCCCAGAGGTGGGGCCCGAGGAGTGCTCCATCCTTACCCCACAAACCTTTTCTGTAGACAGCTCTATGGGCCATACAGCCTCTGTTGCAGCAGCTGGACTCTGCTGTCTTAGCGACAGACATTATGTAAACAGACAATATGTAAAGAGCTAAAGATGTGCCCTCTCTCATGATCGTGGCTGTGTGCCAATAAAACTTTATTTATGGACACTGAAATGTGAATTTCATATAATTCACACATCGTGAAATATCACTCTTGTCTTGATTACAAACATTTAAAAGACCCACAAACTTTAGACAAAAAGGCTTGGGCCAAACTTGCCTTGGGGACTGTAGTTTGGCAATTTCTGCCCTAGACTACCACCATTGAGCCGCAAATATCAGTCTTTTGAGACCTAAGAAATAAATGAAGTGCGAACCTCAGTAAAACAGAATCTGTTTTCTTGCCCTCTTTCTGGAAATTGATCATAGGACTGGTCCACATTAATGTCCACTATAAGAAGTAGAGAATCACTAGGGAGACCAAATGTACTGAGTTTTTTTAAAAAAAAGCAGTAAGACATGAGAGTCTAGTGATGGATTTAAGTCCCTACAAACAGCTAACCTTTATTGAATGTTCACCACGCCCTGGGTGCTATTTGTAGATGCTCAAATGTAATATCTCATTTAGTCGTAACAGATGGGGACACTGAGACTCCAAAGGTTGTCACTTGCCTCAGGCCATTTGGAAATTCTCAAGCAGGAGGTAGACCTCTCAGGGTCTAATTTGCGATCCTAGGGCTTCCCCTTTGTTGCTTCTCAACAATGGACCTGCCTTAAGATTGATTACATCTCTGCCATTTATTATGAGAGTGCTCTTTGTTATGATGAGCCTGTCCCTTTGGCTCTGCATATGCATCCCAGATACTCCAGACTCTGTTTCTTTTGCCACATCTGACCTGCTGTGGTTCAGTGGGTGGGGACGCAGGGCTCCCTCCTGCCAACTCTGGTTCCATCATCGAAAAGCCCTTGTTTGGGCAATTACTTCAGTGTCTTTTTGCATGTTGCCCTAATCAATTTATAAAATACGAGTAGAGAAATAGACAAATGGAAGCGCGTATATTCATGATATAAAGATTATGTCTCTTAAATATAAGAAAATTAATGATAGGGACCTCTGGGTGGCTCAGTCGGTGAAGCGTCTGCCTTCAGCTCAGGTCATGACCCCAAGGTCCTGGGATCGAGTCTCGCATCTGGCTCCTTGCTCAGTGGGGAGCCTGCTTCTCCCTCTGCCTGCCGCTCCCCCTGCTTGTGTGCTCTTTCTCTCTGACAAATAAATAAATAAAATCTTAAAAAAAAAAAAAAGAAACTTAACAATAATCATCATTATTTTACTTTTTCCTAAGTGCTTATTAGACACCAGGTTCTGTGCTTTGTGTGGATTTTGTCCCTTAGCTGTCATGGCCACCAGCTGCTGGGGCACTGTTGCTGTCCCCATTGAACAGATGAGGAAACCGAGGCCCACATAGGAGGAGCAACTTGTCCAAGTTGTGCAGTCTTGGGTGGTGTCGCTGAAACACAGATGGTATAATCCAATCTTCTAAGCTCTTGTTGAGTTTATGGTGGGGTGGTCAGTTATAAAGAAAAAGAACAATACCCCCCAGCCCCCAAATCATATGCACACTATTGACAATATATTACCTTGTTACAGAGTCAGTCTAATAAGCAGGGCATAATTAGGAATTTTATACTTTTTTTTTTTTTTAGCTCCCTGGGAAGAGAAGTCTGTTTTCCCACAGTTAGGGCAGTAAAACCCTTAAAGCGTTAGGATACACATTTGTATCACGAGCATGATCCACATTTGGAAAGAAAAAGCCAAAAGTACATATTCATATTGATTTAGTTACCATTTGGTCAGGATTTACTGTGTGTGGGGCAGTATACTAAATGCCTCATGTTCATTGACTTTAATCTCATTTAATCAAAACGGTTCCTTTGAGGAAGGATCTATATTCCCCGTTTACAACTATGGAAATGAAGGTCAAGCAGCTTGGTCAAGGCCGTGGAGTCAATGAGTGGCAGGTATGGAATTCAAATTTAACTCGGTTTTTTTTTTTTTTTAAAGGTTTTATTTATTTGACAGAGAGAAAGACAGCCAGAGAGGGAACACAAGCAGGGGGAGTGGGAGAGGGAGAAACAGGCTTCCCGCAGAGCAGGGAGCCCGATGTGGGACTTGATCCCAGGACCCTGGGATCATGACCTGAGCCGAAGGCAGACACTTAACGACTGAGCCACCCAGGGCCCCTCAAATTTAACTCGGTTTTACTGCAGAGCCCGTTCTCTCTGCTTCTCTCTCCCCCTGCTCTGGACCTTTGTCTTTCCCTGTCTCTCTCTGCATGCACACCCACGCATGCAGGTATGCACACACATCCTCACACAGAAAGAAGACAGGAAAAGAACACATCAAAACGTTACCTGTGGCTGTCTCTGGATGATAGTAGGTGCATGTGGTTTTCATCTCCTTTTTAGGTCTTTTTACATATTCCTAACATTCTATAATGAGCTTATACAAAGAAAAATCTACTCAATCTTTTTGTACGAGTATCTTGTTTTAGAGTCAGCAGGATATAGGCGTTCTGGTGTGAGGCCACAGAGCCCCTGACCATGGGCCTCCTCAAAAAATCTGCTAACAAATAAGATAGGGGAGCCAGAACCTTTGCTTCTTGGAACTGCCTAATCCGTCCTATAATACCTTGCTTTGTAGGAAAGTTCTATGCATAAATCCCATAAAATCCCATAATGTGGAGCTGACACTGAGCCTACCCAGAACAAAATCTGCTAATGATCACTGCTTGCCAGGAGCCTGCAGAAGTGATCAGACGTGTCACAACCCCCATGCCTGCCTCCCGCCTAAACCTTTTCCGATAAGGGCTCTTTTCACGAGTTTATAAAAACCCTTTGTTCGGATCATGTTGGCTTACTTTTTGTAAGTATTTATTTTGTCTTACTTGTGTGCTGAAATTCTGCGGGGCCAGGAGGGGCTAAGGCTAATCCTGAAGTTTGGGACCCAGGGAAAACCATGGGTTTGGAAATCCAGCCTGACGACCCACCTCCCCCAACCCACTGCCTCCCTGCGGGTACCGGCCCTCCTCCGAGGCTGCTGCTGGAGGTGAGGGTGGCCGCCCCACCCCAGAGTGGCCGCTGGTGGTGTGCCCTGCCCTAACAAAGCCAGAGCGACTCCGGGCAGGACTCTTAAGCACTCTGTGCCTCCACTTCCTCAGACTGAAAATGAGGGTGATGTTAATTACTGGGCTAGGCCACCTGACGCTCAAGATAGGCGTCCTCCCCTTCCTGCCCTTCCCCCAACATACTGCCCTCCCACCCCCGCATGCAGGTACCTACTGGTTAGGTTTTCACCACTCGGGGATTGATGAAAGTTTGTAAACTGTAGGTCTGAAAAGACTAACAGAAAAGTTGCAAAATCGGGACTAAGAATTCCTGTGTACTCTTCACTCATGTGTTAGCTAACATTTTATAGTTGCTTCCATCCATCCATCCATCCATCCATCCATCCATCCATCCATCCATCATCTATCCATCATCTGTCTGTATATTTTTTTTCCTGAGGTTACGTCACAGACCCAATTGCCTGATGTCCCAAATACTTTGTGTACGGTTCTTAAAAATAAGAACTTCCTACCACATAACTACAGTACTTCTTTTTTAAGATCTTATTTATTGGGGTGCCTGGGTGGCTCAGTCGTTAAACATCTGCCTTCAGCTCAGGTCATGGTCCCAGGGTCTTGGGATCGAACCCCACATCGGGCTCCCTGCTCTGCGGGAAGCCTGCTTCTCCCTCTCCCACTCCCCCTGCTTGTGTTCCCTCTCTCGCTGTGCCTCTCTCTGTCAAATAAATAAATAAAATCTTTAAAAAAAAAAGATCTTATTTATTTATTTGAGAGAGAGAGACAGACACAGAGAGCACAGGGGCAGAGGGAGAAGCAGGCTCACTGTTGAGCAGGGAGCCTGATGCAGGACTCGATCTCAGAACCCCGGGATCATTACCTGAGCTGAAGGCAGATGTTTAACCAGTTGAGCCACCTAGGCGCCCCTACAGTACTTTTGTTTTTTCAAAATTAGAAAGTTGCCATCGATACGATGCTATTATGGAATAAGCTACAGGGCTTATTCAGGCCAATTGTGTCACTAAATCCTTTATAACAAAAGAAAAACATTTTTTTCTTGGATAGCATTTTTTTTTTTTCTAGTCTGGGAACCCGGCCGAGGGAACATGTGGAAGTTAGTTTTCATGCCTCTTTTGACGCCTACATTCTGGTCTTCTACCTTTCTTTGACTTTCATGACCTTGACATTTTGGAAAAGCAGTTTGCTATGGGCTAAACTGTGTTCCCCATAAATTCGTATGCTGGAGCCCTAACCCCGGTACCACAGAACACAATTGTATTTGGAGATGGGACCTTTAAAATGAGGCTGCGAGGGTGGTCCTAATCCAGTCGGAGTTGTGTTATAAGATGAGGAAATCTGGGCCCACAGAGACCCCAGGGATGTATACACAGAAGGAGAGACCATGTGAAGACACAGGGAGAAGGTGGTACAGGGGAGGGAGGAATTTCCTTCTTCCCTCTGGGTTCTTCTAGCTGGTTTAGGAATTAAAATGATACCAGGCAGATTAACAGGAGGGAAAACCGAAGTTTTATTACACGTGCATGGAGGCCCAATAATGAAATTGAGGCCCAATGACCAAGGCAGGTGGTCTTTATACATTTTAGACAAAGAGACAATAAATTTGTGAGAAATTGACAGGATAAATGAGATCAGGTGTTTGGGAGCTTTAGTTAGTAAGGAATTCTAAGCAAATTTAGGCTGAAACCCTAGATTAGGAAAAAACCCAGCAGGGTTTGTTTCTACGGTTTTCTCGACTTTAAAGTCCCTAAGTCTGGTGAGGAGGATGTCTTTTTGACTTCTTAGTACAGGGAGGGTATTTTTCACGTGGGAGATTTGTGTCCTGCTCTCAGGGGGTTGGAGGAGGGTCTGAGTGTCCTTGTTCTGCTGGTTGTTTTCCAAGGAGCTTCAATTCAAGATAATCAATATGCCATTGGGGTACATTTTGGGGCAGCCTGCCTGGGCCCTTATAGTTCCCTCCTCTGGCACTGTCCTGGAAGCTCACATTCTAAACGCTGAGCTGGGGACTGGGGAGGGAGAAACCGAGTTAGTTAAGGAGTGGTAAGAGATCTGCAAAGAGAGGAAAGAACATAGATCAGAATGAGGACGGAACAACAGGAAAGGACAAATCTGAGTACATTTCTGCACACCCCACCAGACCAGTCTCCCACTCTGGAAATAGATTAGTCCAATATAATGTCTATGCTTCATTGACCTGGTGAAAAATATTCACTCTTTCTTTTGACAGATTTAAGTTACATGTTACTTGGCCCGGTTTGGTTTACACAGAGGCCACATTTTCCACCGATGATTGCACCAGCTCCTCCTTGCCAGGCAGTCAGGATATCCAGAGCACGCAGATTTTGGAGAATCATAGAGGCTAAGCTGTAAACTCCTGGCCCGGGTGTTGTCAAAGTTGGCCCAGTGGTATTGAACTCTTGTTCCATTACCAGAGAGAGAGTTTAGGATTGTCTTTCCTAATTTGTAATCTCTGAAATTTGGGACTAAGACTTTTAATGCAGTATAGACATTGGAATTGTCACATCCCAGTGGATTTTCTAGGATTCCTCAATGGGCACATTTGGGTGGCATAATTTTATGAACAAAGGAGCCCAAGTTTGCAATTCGGCTGGCATTTAGGGTGGAGTGCTTAGTGAAGGAAGGAGCCAGGCATCCAGCTCCACATCATTCAGACCATTTAGGTGGGAGCACTCTATGTACTTTGTTGCCACACGAAAGTAAGAAAGCCCAGTGTGGTTTATAGGCAAGGTTAGGTTGGAACCTGTAGCTTTCAAAGTCTGGAAGGTTCAATGACCCTTGCCACTGCTAATGTTAATATCCATCTAGCTTTGTTCGTCATGTGGTCCTGTCAGTCTCCAAGAGCAGAACAGGTTGAGAAATAGCTGATGTAGGAGGCCTATGGCTGGTTCTGGCAGCAAGAAAGCTTAGTATTGTCACCTCCCCAAGTAAGTCCAGAATTTCAATCCACCCAAATATAGTCTGTGGTATTGGGCAATCTAATGAGGGGGACAGCTGAGATACCCCATGTCATACAGGGCTGATCTGCAAAAACATTTTGGTGATTTGGCAAATGTCTGTGCTGGTTATTTTTAATCTCCTTGCTAAGTTTGAAGATGCCATCACCAGCAGCAAGCCACAGGGTTTGACTGCAGGAGAGTCCTGGTCTATCTCCCAGGAGAAGTCCGATGGCACATCTGTTTTCAGTACAAAGGGACACACTTTCAGCCATCGTTTCTACTCTGACAAGGGATAGTTCTTAAGCTTCTGTGGAGATTTTCTGGGGCCCAAGTAACTCTCTGGGGAAAAGGCAGAGTGACATTCTCCTGGTCGTGGATACCATACCTGTAGCCCATCCATCTTCCGTGCTCAGTCTGCCAGGTGTCAGATCAGCAGGGACAAAGACCAGTTCGGGTTCTTTGCATTATCTGAATGTTGACAGCCAACCATCAGACTGATTAGTTAATGTGGCCGCTTTGGTGAATTGGCATAAAGGGGGTGTTCGGTTTGTGCCCCACCTGCTGAAAAAGAGAGTGTCAGTAAGAGCAAGACAGGTTGGGAAAAAGCTCATAGTACAGACTTAGGGAAGTAGGATAGAGGGAGACCAGCACTCCCCGGTCAGCCTTCTATTAAGGGACTTAAACTGTGACAAAGTATTCAAAGAAAGTTGTTTTAGTTTTTGTTCTTTATATCACAAAGCCTGTAAAGCGAGAAGGGTAGGTGAAAGAGAAGTTTCTTGATCTGTGCTCTTGGGAAAAGCTATCTCCGTGGTGGTGTGGTCTGCTTCTGGGGCTTGGGACTTGGCCATGGAAATCCTTATTTTTAGGTCACCTGTTAGAGCTGTCTCCCAGTCGTCTTGAGAGGGATAAGCTGGGTCTACTTTGGTTGGTGCAACTTGCACGAATGCAGGACGATCTTTCTTTTATTTTGATGGCAGTTCGGGTGCTCAGCAATACCTCAGAGTGTCCTTCCCAGCGAGGTGCAGAGCATGTTTTCTTCTAAAGATCTTGATGTACATCTGGTCCCTGGTCAAAAGGGGTGGCCAAGCTCATCAGGTGGTGGCGGGCATGCCTCTTTTGCTGTGGGTGATATGCTGCAAGTATACCAGTTAGTCCTCATACAAAGTTAGTCATGGCATCGGATTGTTCCCTTAATCCCTGAATGGAAAGTTTAGAGATACCCATAGGCATTGGACCACCAAACATTTTTTCAAAGGGGGTTCAAGCCATATCTTCTATTTGGAGAATCCCAGATCTTCATAAGGGCCAAGGGCAATGGTTCCGGCCATTGAAGACTGATTTCTTGACAGATCTTTCCTAAGTTCCTTTTTATGTCTAGATTTTTAGATTTCCTTTGCCCTGATAATCGAGGCTGACACAGGGTATGAAATTTTAATGAGTACCCCCGAATTTTTGTAATCGGGTGATTTATCTCTCTGCTAAAGTGAGTTCCTTGGTCTGACTCAATCCATAAAGGAATGCCAAAACAAGGAATAACCTCAGGTATTAATTTTTTAACCATTGTGGCATCAGGACATCTAGTTGGATAGCATTCCATCTATCCACTAAACCTGCAGACAATAATCAAACAATGAGAATATCCCAATGCGGAGGGAAAATCTTTAAAATCCATTTGAAAGGCCAAAAAGGGCAGTGTGGACCAAAAAGGGTAAACTGAGTTCTTCCAGAAATCTGGTGAGATTTACAAGCAGCACACTGGGAAATAATTTGGCCAGAAATTTTGTGGATGCCAGGGCAAAACCAATGGTCTTTTAGTTCCTTAATTGTCCCCTGTTTGAAACATGCCCATTTTGGTGGGAGATAAGTACAAGGCAAAAGGTTACAAGAAAAGGGGCTAGGGAGTCCTTTTGGCCCAGGGTAGAATCCGTCGGATAATTGTTTGGCATCCTTTTGGGTCCAAGAGTCCTTTTCAGATTGTGGGGCATTTGCCTGATAATGAATAATATCACTCAATGGATAAAGGTAAAGTTAGAAATTGGGTGGAGAAAGAATAAGGAGATCCATTTTGGGCTGCATACTTAGCAGCTCTGTTTTCTTAGTAGGGCTGAGCGGTGAACAATGACAATTTCAGAAGGGGGTGAATAAATCATAGTAGGTCAGCAATTACACGCCCATTCGCAAAGGGAGTACCCGCAGAAGTTAAGAATGCCCAGGATTTCCAAATTTTGCCAACAGCGTGGCCGACTCCAAAAGCTAACTTGGAGGCTGAGTACATAGCAACTTTTCCATCTACTAACGTGCAGGCTCTAGTAAGAGCTATGAGTTCAGCCACTTGGGCTGAGTTAATGGTGGGTAAAGCATGTGCCTCCAGTGCTTTGTGCGGGGAAACTACGACATAACCTGTTATTCCGTTTCCCTGGAAATTTTATTTATAGGAACCATCACAAAATAGAAGTACACCTGGATTGTCTGGAGGGATGTCTGAGAGGTCCTCTTGTGGCTTTGAGACCATGTCTATGGTTGTAAGGCAATCGGGAATAGAGAGGGGTTCTCCTACATCAGGAGGGGGAGTAAGGCAGCTGGATTTAAAGGTTACCCTGATGGAAGGGGATGGGTTAGTCAAATGAACTTTTTTCTAAGTGGTCTGTTGCTATGTAGAAAGGTGCTGTCCTATGAACTTGTAAGCGAGAAGACCCCCCCATGGGAAACATACAGGTGGGGGGGGGATCCTTGGCTTTGTCAATCAAGGTAGCAGCTTCAGCCACTGTGCGTAGCATGGGAACATACCTGATGCCATAGCGTCTAACTGGCCTGAGAAATATGCTATAGGCCATGTCTGAGAAGCCACAGTTCGTCCTAGAATGCCCACAGCAATGCCATTATTTTCATGGCAATATAAATGAAAGGGCTTGTCAAAATTAGGTTAAGCCAAGAGCCGGGGGTGTGGACAGAGCTAATTTGAAGGCTTCCAAGGAGATTCATGCCTCTGAAATCCAGGAAATAGACTCTAAGCTGATATCAGAGAGAATAAACAAGGAAAGGTTTAGTAAAAACCACAAAATTAGGAATCCGTTGGTAGCAGTAGCTGGTGGCCCCTAAAAATTTCCGGAACTGTTTTCTCATTTTGGGGAGAGGGGTGGACAGAATTGACTCACGGTGTTTTGAAGTGAGCTTTTGAATGCTCACATCCTAAGTGGAGAACAACTGTTGGCACTCACTGGAGTTTAGATCCACAGGCTTCATGGCCTCGTCCAGCTGGTGTTGGCAAGAGAATGGGGAGATCTGGAAGAGCTCCCTTCTTAGTTTGATTACAGAGTAAAAGGTCATCAACATATGGCACCAGGGTGGAACCTTGGGTAGAGGTTATAAAGTCTCGATCTGCTTTAAGAACTTGAGAAAACCTTGAGGGAGACCCACAATATCCTTGCGGTATGCAAGTCCGGGTTGTCTCCCTCTAAATGTAAATGCAAAAAAGAAAAATTGCGAATCAGGGTGCAGTGGGATTGAAAAGAAAGCCAAGGAGAGGTCACTCTCTGTAAACCAGGTTGCTTCAGCAGGAAGAATGTATCAGCTGTGTTGGGGACCACAGCTACCAAGGAATTACAGAAGAGTCTATGGCCCTGGGGTCCCGTACGAATCAATAAACTTGGTCTCCCTCCGAGTCAAATTTACCTGCTTTCTTTACTGGCAAGATTGGGATGTTCCAGGGTGGGAGAGTAGAGAGTAGAGAGAGTTGCAGGAGAGTCTATTATAGGCTCAATTCCTTGCTCCCATATCTTTGGAGAGAAGGTTTCTTTTCCAAGAAATGTGCACACATTCCCCACTTTGTAACAATCCAACTTCACTTGCATGTGTAACCCAAACACTGATTGGGACATCTTTTAACTTTTTTTTTTTTTCACTTAAGTAAGCTCTACGCCCAACTCACGACCCTGAGATCGAGAGTCCGCGCTCTACCAACTGAGCCAGCCAAGTGCCCCCGATTGGGACACCTTGAAAAGACTTATCTTCTTCAGAGGAATTTGGAACAGAAATAGGAAGAAAGTAGGAAACGGGGGAGCTTGGTCTGATGGTAAAGAAACAAAAACACCCTTCTCACTGTGATTTATAGGGGTATTAAATTTACATAACAGATCTCTATCCAGAAGGTTTGCTGGTGAAGAGCGGCATGCTCGAAAGAAAGGCCGGGTGAAGGAGAGGAGGCTTACAGATCGATGCTGGGCAGGGCAGAGATCTAGCTGTAGGACAGGTCTCCCTGAGACTGACAGCCTGGAGCAAACAGGGTTGCCCAGTGGAGACAAACTCTCCGAACCAATGGTAGAGAAAGTCGCGCCCATGTCAGCCAGTCTTTTTTTTTTTTTTTTTTTTTAAGATTTTATTTGACAGAGAGAGACAGCGAGAGAGGGAACACAAGTAGGGGGAGTGGGAGAGGGAGAAGCAGGCTTCCCGCAGAGCGGGGAGCCCGATGCGGGGCTCGATCCCAGGACCCCGGGATCATGACCTGAGCCGAAGGCAGACGCTTAACCATTGAGCCACGCAGGCGCCCCTGGTTCCCAGTCTTATATTTAAGTTTTATGGTGGGCTCCGTGTGACTTAAGATCGGCTAACCTTCTCATTTTTGGGGGGTTCTGGGTTTAAGGGAATTGCTTTTTAAACCTTCCCTTTTCTTAGCTGTGGGACAATTTCTCTTCCCGTGTCCTGGGTTGTTTTGTTTTGTTTTGCAATGTCTGCAATTATCTGGAGGCAAATAGGGATATCTCTGAATGCGCTTCAAGTTATTCTGAGTCGTGCTCTTGCCTTTGCAAAGATTGACATTGCATAGGAATGTCTGAAGCTGGCCGAGCTTGATGACAAAGCCCTGGAAAATATGAGGAATTAAAAGACACAGCAAAATGAGCTTTATGGCCCTTCTTGGGTGCTCTTATTGGATTTACTTCCTGACAGTTCACAGTTACACAAGAAACTGGTATTCCCAGAGCCTGGAGATCCGGCCCAAGTGCTCTCTGCAAAGCTAGTAGAAGGGAGCTTAAAATAGGCAGCTGGTTCTTGAAGGTTCTTCTGGAGAATCTGGGGTTTTAGGATTTAAGGAAATTGGCTGAGGAGCTGAGGTTGGGTTTGAAAGATCAGGGGCCCAGAGATCCAAAAGCCTAAGGATCTTTTGGAGGGTCAGGCACAGGGAGTTGGGGATACAGGGAGCTATAAGAAGGGGGTTTATGTCAGACTTGGTTTTTGCTTTTTGTTCTTTTTTTTAAGATTTTATTTATTTATTTGACAGAGACACAGCGAGAGAGGGAACACAAGCAGGGGGAGTGGGAGAGGGAGAAGCAGGCTTCCCGCAGAGCGTGGAGCCCGATGCGGGTCTCAATCCCAGGACCCCGGGATCATGACCTGAGCTGAAGGCAGATGCTTAACGACTGAGCCACCCAGGTGCCCCTTGCTTTTTCTTCTGACTTCTGTTCTTTCATTTTTGAAGGGATTCCCTGAAGCTAGTCATGTTATACTTTTTTTTTTTTTTTAAGATTTTATTTAATTGAGAGAGAGAGAGAGAGATAGAACTCGAGCAGGGGGAGGGGCAGAGGGAGAGGGAGAGGGAGAGGGAGAAGCAGACTCCCCATGAGCAGAGAGCCTGTCGCAGGGCTTGATCCCAGCGTCCTGGGATCATGACCTGAGCTGAAGGCAGACACTTGACCAACTGAGCCACCCAGGCACCCTAGCCGTTATAGTTTTGGTTTTGTTTGTTTGTTTGGTTGTTTGTTTGTTTTTTTAATATTTTCCTTTCAATTTGATCTTCCCATAAATACCAATAAGCAACTACTTGGAATAAGAGCTCTCTAAAAAATTTTTCAAATATAGAAGTTTTTCTGATTCAAAAGGTCTATCATCTGGCCACTGACAAAGCAGGATCACCATTAGAATATTTATTCCAACAGCAACTCAATCCAGTAAGTCTCTTTCTAGAAAGCCCTGGAGGCAACTTTCCAGGCTTAGACTAAATCTTTACCACGGATGCAAGAGGTGTCCCTGGAGAGGGCATAGATGATTCAAAATTTACTCCCAAGAATGGTCTAAGAAAGCGGAGACCTTTGTTGCATACGTGTTAGTCTGATCTCGCAGGAGGATATGAGATGGTAATCTGTGACGCCAGGCAGGTGCTATGGGAATGGGACTTCTCTAGCACTACCAGACAATGAAGATGGAGATGACAAAGGCCCTGATGGGCTGGGACCTCTCATGACAAACTTCCCTGATGCTTGTAACTGCCTGTCTTGGGTCCCCAGTCTATTTGACTGGCCACCAAGGCACGCCCGGGTAAGTGTAGCCTCTGGATGGCAGAGACCAGAGAGGATGTTCTCACTGGTCACAAAGCCAAGCTCTTAGGACACAGAGCAAGACCAAAGGAAAAACCTCATCTGCATTTTTTTTTTGAGAGGGAGGGGAAGAGAGAGAGCGAGACAGAGGGAGAAGTAGGCTCCCCACTGAGCAGGGAGCCCAATTTGCGACTCGATCCCAGGACCCTGGATTAGGACCCGAGCTGAAGGCAGATGCTCAACCAACTGAGCCACCAGGCGCCCCAGGTCAGTTACTTTGTAAACTGTCTCTCAGCTTGGTCCTAGATCATTCTTCGTTTGTCTCTTCTTGCCATTCCAGGTACTCTGGATGCTTCCTCCAGCTAAAACAGAAAGCTCTTTCCACGTGCCAGCCCATGCTAAGGGCTTTACATGCGTGATTCTCAGAATAGCCCATTGAGGTGTGTACTGTTATGAAGCTCTTTATACAGATGAAGCAAACCAAGCATGGAAGGGCTGAGTTCACACAGCTAAGAGGTGGAGGTGCACGTCGGTTTGGCTAGAGGATGTGGGTCCCAGAAAGGTAAACTAATGTGAACAAGTACATAAAGCACAGCCAGGGAGGTGAATCTACCACCATTACAGTCCTATAAATCGGGGGTGAATGCCATATGGCTTATCTCTGTTTGTGGGGGACATGCATTTGCATTTGTATTTCAGGGCTCAGCAGACTCAACACCGCTTCCGATGGAACTGCTCCCCCCACATTGGCCCTTCTCTCCTTTTTGGAACCTACTGGGATGATAATAGCTATTATTGATTGCTGATCTACTCTACACTCGTTTCTGTTCTAGTACATTTATAAATATAATTTATTTAATGCTCGGGGCGCCTGGGTGGCTCAGTCGGCTTAAGCGTCCGACTCTCGATCTTAGCTCAAGTCTCGGTCTCAGGGCTGTGAGTTCAAGCCCTGCCTTGGGCTCCACGCTGGGCGTGGAAACTCCTTAAAAAAAAATTCGTTTAATTCTTATAAGAACCCAACATAAGAGGCAGGTACAAACCCAATTTACAGATAAAGAAGGCAGAAGGGAAATAACCTGTCCAAATCTTACATGAGACTGGGAGCTTCTCCAGGGTAGGGCTGGGTGGCTTTGTGGGTATGTGACCTATGCCGTCACACAGGGCCCCACACCAAGAAGGCTCCCCGACTTGGTCTGATGCTCTACTGTTGCCATTTGGAAATCCCTGATCATTTTTGAACGAGGGGGATGCATTTTCATTTTGCCCTGGGCCACAGGACAGCAGCTAGTCCTGCACCTGGCCCCCATGACCTTGCACTGTTTCTGCTCTGCACCCGGTGAGGACGGCCAGATTGCCCGAATGCCAGAAACACATGTTTATTTGCGTGGATGGCCCTCCCCAGCCTGGGGATTAGGAGCGGGCCGGGATTCCACAGAGCCTGGCACAGTGGAGATGAGCAGGACATGTTGCACAAATTGACTAATGAATCAACTATTGATTCAACTGAGACAAAGAAGGGCTGCCATCCAAGACAGGGGTTTCCCCCAAGGCTGGCCTGGCAGGAAATAGTCACCTGCCACATTTACCTCTCACCTGCTCCCAGATTCAGACTGGGGAGAAGGGAGAGGGCAGTGATCTGGAAAGGAAGGCCTGCTTCTGGGAAGGGAACACAGACTTCTGTTGTGGACGGGGAAGGAAGAGAGCAGTGTTGCCTGCAGCTCTCCAGTCGCCTAAGCTGCGAGCCCTCCCCCTTCCTGAAGGCAGCCTGGCTTCAGAAAGCTCATCTACTTCCCGGCTTCCAGCACACAGATGCTGCCTTCAGAGGGTGCAGAAGCCAACCAGAGAGCCCCTGATGGTGGAGGCTGGAGAGTCAGCCAGGCCTTCTTCATGTCTTCAATCCCCGGTTGAATGCCACCTCCTCCCAAGAGTCCTCCCAGATTTCTCCAAGGCAGAGGGGCCCAACCATCCTGTGTGTTCATTGCTCTGGGTTTCTAATGAATTTAAAATGGTGGTTTGGGGCCTCTCTTCATAAGAACTGATGCCCAAGACAGTGAGGACACAAATAATCAACACAGCTACATTTGAATCTGGTAAAAAGATCCTGCAAGTAGGGGTGATTGCAATGTACCCAATCCCTGAGCCCCCAGCCCCTCCATCTCTACAAGCCTCACTCCCTCACCTCTCCTGGGTCTTTGTACAATGTTACTGCCTCAGTGAGGCCTTCCTGGAGGTCCCATTAACTCTGTGACACCACCCCCGTTCTGCAACCCCCTACACTCTCTTTCTCTGCCTTCTTTTCCTTAGTAGCACTTTTCATCAGGCTTATTATCTTTAAATTGTTGTCTATTTATGATCCAGATCTCTCTGTTGGAGTTTCTGAGTGGAGGAATTCGTCTGCTGTGATCTCAGCACCTAGAACAGGGCTCAGCCCATAGTAGGTAACCAATAAATATTTATTGGGTGAGTCAGTTCTCACCATACAATTGAGGGATCTGAGGCTTGGGAAGGTCAAGTCACCAGGCCAAGGTCATGTGGCTGGTGAGGGGCAGTCAGTCTTTTATTAACCCATGGGGGACCTCAAACATGGAGTTCCCATATGTCCTAGCGATTCCGCTCGTAGGCACACACCCAAGAGAAGTGAAGACACATGTCCACGCACAATCTCGTATGCGAATGTTCATAGCATTATTCATAATAACCAAAAAGTGGCCATCAACTTATAAAGGGAAAAGCAAATGTGGTGATCCATATACTGGAGTATTATTTAGCCATAAAAAGAAATGAAGTACTATTACGGGCTACAACATGGATCTTGTCAACATTTATGCCAAGTGAAAGAAGCCGGGCAGCAACGACCACATACTGTAAGATTGTAAGATTATGTGAAATGTCCCAGATAGGCAAATCCATGAAGATAAAAAGCAGATTAGTGGTTGCCTGGGTTGAGGTGGAGGGTGGGAAAAAATGGCAGAGTGACTGCTAATAGATAGGTTCAGGGCTTCTCTTTGGGGTGATGCAAATGTTCTAGAATCTACTGTGACGATGGTTACACGACCCTGTGAATATGCTAAGTATCACTGAATTGTATACCCAAAATAAGTGAATTGTATGGTATGTGAATTATATCTCAAGAAAGCTGTTATAAAAAAAAACCCCACCGGAGCTCGAACTGGGTGTTGGAGCAGGGAGAGGTCCAGCAAAAGTAGGCATAGACCTGTCCTCCCATCTCACACGTGGTGGGGAGACAGAACTCACTGGTCACAAAAGCAACTTCACAGTTGTAGGGATGTCCTATAGGAGATGGGGGTACAGCGTGTGTGGCAGGGAAGTGGGGATCTGCCCAGGGCAGGGTAGGTGGGGTTGGGGAAACCGTACTGGAGGGGGGAAGACCACCTAGGATCTCTGTCCCCCCACACTTAGAAGCCTCAGGTTACGCTGTCCCCATGGGACCAGGCATCTGGTGTGTCGTGAGCTCCACCGGGGGCAGGCAGGGGCCCCTCCCTAGGGGCTGGCATCTGGGCACCTGCAGGGGGTGCCTAATGCTTTTTAAATCCCTGGCTGACCACCAGACTGGTTCAAATCCTACCGTAGTGAGATGAAATGTGGCCCCCAACAAGATATGTCCACACTGTAATCTCCAGGGCGTGACCTAATTTGGAGAAAAACATCTTTGCAGATGTGATTAAGCTAAGAATCTAGATCATTCTAGATTTTCCAGCCAACACTTCTGAAGAGCGGCTCACAGAGAAGAGGAGAAGCTGTGGAGAGCAGAGGCGGAAGCTGAAGAGGGGCCCCCACAGGCCAGGGAACGCCTGAGCTCACCAGAAGCTGGATGAGGCCAGGAGTGATTCTCCCCTGGAGCCTCCCAAGGGAGGGAGCGTGGTGCTGCCCTCACCTCGACTTCCAGACTCCCAGCCTCTGCAATCATGAGAGAACGAATTTCTGCTGTTTTAAGCCAAGTTGGTGGTCATTTGTTACAGCAGCTCCAGGACATTAATTCACCTGGCTCCTCCACTTACCAGCTACCTTACCTGGAACAGGTTTCTTAACACTCCTGAGCCTTGGCTTCTCCGTCTGTGAAACGGGGCAGCTTCTACATCCGGGGGCATGTGAAGACTTGAGATGGATATGGGTGAAGCTCTCAGAGGAACGCCTGGCACTGGCTGCGGGCCTCTCACTTAGTAGTGGGCACTGAAAGTTCTATCGCAAAACAGTTCTGGCCCCAACCAGTTCTGTCTCTGGCAGGGGCACGGAGGGACTTGAGATGCTCCCACGCCAGCCTCCGTGTATGATTTGTCACACCTAAGTCGGGACCCTGGCTCATCAGGGCCGATGGAGGCTGTGTTGCCCGAAACGGTGTTAATGACCCCTTGTGATGCCATTTTTAGCCCCGTGAAAGGGATGGCACGACCTCACGGTGGTCAGAGTATGGGAATTAGTGGGAATGATCCCAAGGATGTCGTCTTTAACACCCATTGAAGGGATGGCAGGATCTCACAAGTGGTTGGAACACAGATTCTGGGTTAGGCTCCCTGCTCAGCCGCTTCGCTTGCTTTGTGATCCTGGGTACATTACTTAACCTCTCGGTACCTCAGTTTTCTGACCTGTAAAATGGGCACGGTGTTCACCATGCTGCTAGCCTGTAACGCTTCTGAAGGCTGGGAGAAGTGGGTGAATGCTATGGCCCTTGCCCCCATGTGCCTGGGTCTCTCCCTCTGGGAGACACACCCAGCTTCGTGGTGTGAGCCCTCCCAGGCCAGGCGTGGAAGTGCTGCCTCAGCCCCATTTTCTCAAGGGCCCCACCCCCTGAATTATTAGAATTCTTGGCTATCTGGGAGTGTCCCCAAGGGGTCTGCTTCCAGGGTGGGGTTAGCTGGGCTGAAAATGGAACACCATTTTCTCACCCATAGAGTGGGGTCCATAATGTCATCCCTCAGCCCGGGGTGGAATTCTGAGGCACCACCTTGCTTGGCATCCCCAGGAGACTCTGGGGGGCTTCTGGGGTAGACAGGGTGGGGCCCAACCCAGCCAGGATGTCCTGTCCTCATGGCACAATGGGGATCTTGGCTGGTGGTGTGCAGGGAAGTTCTGATCTGCCCACCCAGAACGTTCTGTATTTCCCCTCTGGAGTCTGTTTTAGGACCTTGGTTCAAAACCCTGCTGTGATCAGTGACGCTCCATGTGTCCCCCAGTTTCTAATTCCAGAAAGGCACCCACCCATCAGTTCAGGTGTGTTGAGTCAGCTTCAGAGAACGTCTCTGTGCAGGGCACTGGCCTGGGAGACAAGGGAGTCCTTGAGGTAAGCTTCCTTCTGTCCACGTGTTCATCCACCCATCTGTCCATCTGTAAATGAGGGTAAAGTTAGGCAGCCGGGGCCTCAGTGTCCTCGTCTATACAATGAGGATGACATCAGTGCCTACCTCTCGGGGAGCTTTTGGGCATTAAACAAATTCATACAGTCATGCCTGGCTAACCGTAGGCATGAAACTACTATTGGACCTCATTTATTATTGTTGTTGTTGATGTTGTTATTATTTATTTTCACTTTTTAAAAAGATTTTATTTATTTATTTGAGAGAGAGGTAGAGAGTAGGGGGGAGGAGCAGTAGAGGGACAAACAGACGCTAAACTGAGCATGGAGCCCAATGCAGGGCTTGATCCCACGACTCTAAGATCATGACCTGAGCCAAAATCAAGAGTCAGACGCCTAACCGACTGAGCCACCCAGGCACCACTCTTTGTTTTTTTTTTTTTTTTTTTAAGTTTTTACATATTTTATTATAAAAATAGAGAAGAAATATATATAAGCATTAACTTCACAGAATACCAGTGAGAGGAACATTTGAAACTGGGTCGTGTTGAATGGTCACAATATCTTGGACTTAAATATCCTTTTTCTTAAATTTTTATTTCTCTGTGATAGCTAGCTTACAACTTAATTTTATTAATTTCTCAGGGGTGAAAAAATCTTTTGTTTTTGAAAGATTTTATTTATTTATTTGAGAGAGAAAGAGAGCACAAGCTGGGAGGAGGGTCGGGGGTGTGGGGAGGGAGAAGCAGACTCCCTGCTGAGCAGGGAGCCAGACATGAGGCTTGATCACAGAACCCCAAGATCATGACCTGAGCCAAATACAGATGCTTAACCAACTGAGCCACCCAAACCCCCTGAAAAAATCTTTAGTAAACATGATTTGGTACCCATGGAATAAGAGGCTGTCAGTTACAGGACAACACTTAAATACAATACATATAAGAACACGCTTTTTTTTTTTAAAAGATTTTATTTTTATCTATTTGACAGAGAGAGACACAGCGAGAGAGGGAACACAAGCAGAGGGAGTGAGAGAGGGAGGAGCAGGCTTCCTGTCGAGCAGGGAGCCCGTTGTGGGGCTCAATCCCAGGACCCTGGGATCATGGCCTGAGCCAAAGGCAGATGCTTAACGACTGAGCCACCCAGGTGCCCCAAGAACACACGTTGAAGAAAAAGATACTTATCTTTAGTTATTTCTCAGATGAGAAAATTAGATGCAACACACTTGTTAGAATACATTACAATAAAAGACATTTTCTTTCTGTTTTTTTTTGTTTCAGATTAGAAATTTAGCTTTTTGAGGGGGTGGAGCAAGATGGCAGAGGAGTAAGAGACTTGGATTTCGTCTGGTCCCAGGAATTCAGCTGGATAGGGACCAAACCATTCTGAACACCTACGAACTCAACAGGAGATCGAAGAAAAGAATAGCAACAACTCTCTGAACAGAAAAGTGACCACTTTCTGGAAGGTAGGACGTGCGGAGAAGTGAATCCGAGGCGATATTCGGGAGGATAGACGGCGGGGGGGTGGGCCTCCGTCAGCCGCTTCTGGCAAGTGATAGAGCCGCGGAGCACAAAATCGGAACTTTTAGAAGTCGGCTCCGCTGAGGGACATCGCTCTGGTGGCTAAGCGGGGGGGTGGAACCCTCCGGGACAGTGTGGTCTCAGGACTCTCGGGGTCACAGAAAGACCAGGGGTGCCTGAGTGCGGCAGAGCTCCCAGGTATCAGAGCAGGGAAGCTGGCTGCAGAGACGGAGCCCAGGCACAGGCTCTCAGCTCGGGGTTGTTATAAACGGTGATCTGTGGCACAGTCGGGCCCCTGCTCCTCTAGCAGGAACCCAACAAGCAGCAGATCCGGGGAGACTCCCCTTCTTCCCCCAGGAGGAGAGGTGCGGGAGTGCACCGCAGGGATCTGCTGGGTTTGGAGACTCCACACGGGGTCGGGTGCCAGAGATAGAAACGCGCGGTCATAGGCTGGGTGAGCACGGAGTGCGGCCGGAGACCGGGGAGCCAGGAGTGACTGACTGCTTTTCTCTGGGGGCGCACTGAGGAGCGGGGCCCCAAGTTCTCAGCTCCTCCGGGGCGGAGACTGGGAGGCCGACATTTTCACTCTCTGCCTCCAAAGCTGTATGGAAAGCTTGCAGGGAACAACAGCTCCCGAGAACAAACCCGAGCAGATTACTTAGCCCGGACCGGGTAAAGGCGGGGCAATTCCGCCTCCGGCAAAGACTTTTGGAAACCACGGCAACAGGCCCCTCCCCCAGAAGATCAGCGAGACCAGCCAGCCAAGACCAAGTTTACCGATCAATGAGAACGGCAGAACTCCAGTGCTAGGGGAATACTGCACATAGAATCCATGGCTTTTTTACCGTGATTCTTTAGTCTTTCAAAGTTAATTTTAACTGTCTTTTTTTTTTTTGAATTTTTCTTTTTCCCTTTTTCAACCAACATCTTATCAGTCCCTTTTTTAAAAAACATTTTTATTTTTCATTTTTAGAGTCGTATTCTATCCCTTCATAGTAGTTACCCGTATTTTTGGCATATATATATAAGTTGTTCTCTCTTTAAAATTTTGAGATAGTTTCTTCTAACAGATCAAAATATACCCTAAATCTCTAGTGTATGTTTTTTTTTTCTACTCCCCTGCCTGATCACATTCTCTCCCTTTTTTTTCTTTTTTTTTTTTTAAATCCTCTTCTTTCTTTTTTCAAACAACTTCTTATCAATTCCTTTTATAAAATTTTTTATAGTTTTCATCTTTACAGTCATATTCCAACCCTTCATCATATCAACCCTTATTTTTGTACAAATATAAGTTTTCTTTCTTTAAAATTTTGGGAGGCACTTTCTTCTAACAGACCAAAATACACCCAAAATCTAGTGTGTGGCACTGATCTATGTACCAGCCTGATCATATTTGATCATATTCTGTTTTTTTTTTTTTGTTCTGTTTTTATTTGTTTTTATCTTTTTCTTTTTTTTTTTAATCTTTTTCTTTTTTCTTTCTTTCCCTTTCTTTTCCCCCGGCTTCAGGTCTTTTCTGATTTGTTTAGAGTATATTTTCTGGGGACGTTGTTACCCTGTTAGCATTTTGTTCTCTCATTCATCTATTCTCCTCTGGACAAAATGACAAGATGGAAAAAAATCACCTCAACAAAAAGAACAAGAGGTAGTACTGACTGCCAGGGACTTACTCAATACGGACATTAGTACGATGTCGGATCTAGAATTCAGAATCATGACTTTAAAGATACTAGCTGGGCTTGAAAAAAGCATGGAAGTTATTAGAGAAACACTTTCTGGAGAAATAAAAGAACTAAAATCTAACCAAGTCGAAATCAAAAAGGCTATTAATGAGGTGCAATAAAAAATGGGGGCACTAACTGCTAGGATAAATGAGGCAGAAGAGAGAATCAGTGATATAGAAGACCAAATGATGGAAAATAAAGAAGCTGAGAAAAAGAGAGATAAACAGCTACTGGATCACGAGGGCAGAATTCGAGAGATAAGCGATACCATAAGACGAAACAACATTAGAATAATTGGGATCCCAGAAGAAGAAGAAAGAGAGGGGCAGAAGGTATATTGGAGCAAATTATAGCAGAGAAATTCTCTAATTTGGGGAAGGAAACAGGCATCAAAATCCAGGAGGCCAGAGAACCCCTCTCAAAATCAATAAAAATAGGTCAACACCCCGACATCTAATAGTTAAACTTACGAGTCTCAGAGACAAAGAAAAAACCCTGAAAGCAGCTCAAGAGAAGAGATCTGTAACCTACAATGGTAGAAACATTAGATTGGCACCAGACCTATCCACAGAGAACTGGCAGGCCAGAAAGGACTGGCATGATATATTCAGAGCACTAAACGAGAAAAATATGCAGCCAAGAATACTATATCCAGCTAGGCTGTCATTGAAAATAGCAGGAGAGATAAAAAGCTTCCAGGACAAACAAGAACTAAAGGAATTTGCAAACACGAAACCAGCCCTACAAGAAATATTGAAAGGGGTCCTCTAAGCAAAGAGAGAGCCTAAAAGCAACATAGACCAGAAAGGAACACAGACAATATACAGTAACAGTCACCTTACAGGCAATACAATGGCACTAAATTCATATCTTTCAATAATTACCCTGAATGTAAATGGGCTAAATGCCCCAGTCAAAAGACACAGGCTATCAGATTGGATAAAAAAACAAGACCCATTGATACGCTGTCTGCAAGAGACTCATTTTAGACCCAAAGACACCTCCAGATAGTACTTACCACATCAAGTGGTTGTGGGGGTTAGATGAGGTTATGTATGTGAAGAACCAGGAGCAATGGCCAGCACATTGTATGTGCTCAGTTAAGTGTCAGAGTCATTACGGATATCATCATCATGATGTTTTCATAAAACTTGGACTTGCCCTTGAGTTTACTAGGATCCTTATTTTGATTATGCTACTGAAACCAAACAAGTACCAGGGAAGTCTGAGTTATGCAAGAGTCTCTCTCTCTCTCTCTCTGTTTATTCAAATGAAGGTGGGCAGGAGCTCCTGTGGTTCCAGCACTTACTCTTGGCTCCTTGTTCTAGCACATTCCTGTTGTTGGTGGGGGTCCTCTGTTTCTTCTCCTTCACTGAGGAGGATCCCCCATCTCCAAACATTTGTCCTCCCCTTCTCCCTGTCTAGCAGACCACCCATCATAAAGCTGGGTCAATAGGGATAAGCTAGTATTTATAGTCTTAAAAATTATAATAATGTTTAAGAAACAAAACAGAGGATCATCAGAGAAGAGAGGAAAAAATAAAACAAGACAAAACCAGAGAGGGAGACAAGCCATAAGAGACTCTTAATCATAGGAAACAAACTGAGGGTTGCTGGAGGGGAGAGGGGAGGTGGGATGGGGTAATTGGGTGATGGACATTAAGGAAGGCATGTGATGTAATGAGCACTGGGTGTTATATAAGACTGATGAATCACAGGCCTGTACCTCTGAAGCCAATAATACATTATGTGTTAACTAATTGAATTAAAATAGTTTAAAAAATAAAGCTGTTACAAAATTGAAAAAAATTATAATGTCATATATGGAAGAACAACCTCTGAGAGGGATTTGGAACATAATAACAGTCCCTTTTTTAAGTTATAGGACCTTTTTATCAAATGAAAAGGAATATGGTACCCTGATGTATAAAACAGAGAAAAGCAGAGCTGTCTGGTTAAAGTCCAGATAGGAGGTCTACTTACTCAGCCTCTCCCTTGAACCCAGACCAGCTCCAGAGCCTCCTGAAGCATGGTTTACAATCACCAAAAATGACTGATGTCACTGAGACAAGGCAGAGTTAGCAGAACTCATCTCCATTGCTGTTTATGGAAGATCAAATTTCTTTTCTGTTTAAGTCTTAGGTTCTTGCCTTTGGCTTTTCACTGCAACTGCTTTCTCCACAACCATCCTAATTACTAACTGGCCAAGAATCTCTGTGCTCTACCCTTAGGAAATCTGTCATCTCCCCATTTTCACTCTTTCATGAATGAAAAGGTAGATGTAGCTGGGCCACTTGGTGGCAGCGTACTCAAAACTAAATTTGTAAATTTATTTAATTTGTATTTTAAACCTAATTACAGGTTTAAATTTCTAAGGAGGATATGTTTTGAAGATTGATTCTGCAACCTCAGATTAGAAATAATAGTAGTAAGATGACAGAATGACACATAAGACTGACAAGTTTTGGTAAATAAGACAGTATATAGAGGAAAGAAAGTCTCATCAACTAAGTAAGGAGCAGATTTTGATGAAGAGAATCCAGGTGACTTTAGGGCAGCATACAGGCATAACAAAGAAAGCAAAAGGTAGTAGGCAAGTTTCTAACCCACAGTTTTGTTCAAGGCCAGTCACGTGTGCTGTGGGAAGTTACCCTGGCTCAATAGTAGCCCCAAATACTACCAAGCAAGGAATTCTGAAGGTCATTGAACAGAAAGGCTCACAGACTAAATTAAGGTGGTCTAGTCACAAGGTTTAAATCCATTTAACACATAGCAAGAAGCAAGGGGAAAGTCAGCTCACAAAGAATAAGGTGCCAGAAGATAGAAGCTTTATACCTACTCTACCCTGGGTTGTGCAATATTCATATGTCCTCTCTCTGTGCCACATCTGCCTTCCCCTATGTTGGTGTGGTTAAAAAGACCAGACGGGTTCTAACAGATGCAGGGTGGCTGGACTCAACATATATTCTTCACAGGAGAGACACAGGAGCCGCTAAACCTGGTCACAGCAGTGGCTCATCCATCAGCTTGCTGAGTCCTTGCGAATTTCATCTGCATTCTTTGGGAGAGGACATGTAGATTCAGCATGGGGCCATACTGGGTGTTACCAATGGGTGACCAGTTTGGGATGATTTGGCTTGTCAATCCAGACATGGCATGCTCATGACTTTTAGGGAGGAAGCCCATCTGGTGAGCAGAGAGATCTTTAACTTAAAACATTCGCCTCTTGTTGCTGGTGATGACATCATCCACTGTTCCCCAAGAGCTTTTCTTGTGAGCCCTGAGTTTGATGTCCTTTGAGATGATACCCTGATATATAAGAAGAGGCTGGAGGACCAAGGGGTACCAGTGGCCTGGTGCCACACTGAAGGTGGCTTTCACAGAGCCATCAACACTGTGGCATTAGTGGGCTTCCTTCCTTGTGCTGAGAAGATTAGGAATGTTGCTGTCGGTTTCATAATGAATCTGTGAATGGTTCTCCCCTTCATCAAAGCCAAAAATGGAAGCTCTCCATCTAAGATGGCAGGTACCCTTCTCCTGCTCTGGCTGGAAGGGGCACAGACAGACAGTTGCTGGAAATGGAAAATGAAACCAATGGGTCCCATCTCCTCAAAGCCTTGTGGACAACAATCCGGAAGATAAAGGAGAAATTATTATTGTTAACAGCTCAGTTAGGGCCCTGCTTCTCAAACAGTGGTCCCTGGGCCAGCAGCACCATCATTGCCTGGGAGCTTTGTTAGAAATGCACAATCTGGGGGTGCCTGGGTGGCTCAGTCGTTAAGCTTCTGCCTTCGGCTCAGGTCATGATCTCAGGGTCCTGTGATCAAGCCCCGTATCGGGCTCCCTGCTCAGTGAGCCTGCTTCTCCCTCTCCCTCCGCTGCTCCCCCTGCTTGTGCGTGCTCTCTCTCTTTCCGTCAAATAAATAAATAAAATCTTAAAAAAAAAAAAAAAGAAATGCACAATCTGCACAATGAGATACCACATCACACCGGTCAGACGGATGGCTAAAATTAACAAGACAGGAAACAACAAATGTCAACGAGGATGCAGCGAAAGGGGAACCCTCTTACACTGTTGGTGGGAATGCAAGCTGGAGCAGCCACTCTGGAAAACAGTATGGAGGTTCCTGAAGAAGTTAAAAATAGAGCTACCCTGTGACCCAGCAATTGCACTACTGGGTATTTACCCAAAGATACAGATGTAGTGAAAATAAGAGGCACCTACACCCCAATGTTTATAGCAGCAATGTCCACAATAACCAAACTGTGGAAGGAGCCAAGGTGTCCTTCAACAGATGAATGGATAAAGAAGATGTGGTTCATATATACAATGGAATATTACTCAGCCATCAGAAAGGATGAATACCTACCATTTACACCGATGTGGTTGGAACTGGAGGGTATTATGTTAAGTGAATTAAGTCAATCAGAGAAAGACAATTATCATATGGTTTCACTCATATGTGGAATATAAGAAATAGTGCAGAGGATCATAGGGGAAGGGAGGGAAAACTGAATGGGAAGAAATTAGAGAGGGAGACAAACCATGAGAAACTCTTGACTCTAGGAAACAAACTGAGGGTTGCTAGAGGGGAGATGGGTGGGGGTATGGGATAACTGAGAGATGCGTATTAAGGAGGGCACGTGATGTGATGAGCACTGGGTGTTATATGCAGCTGATGAATCATTGAACACTACATCAGAAACTAGATGTTCTATATGTTGGCTAATTTAATTTAAAAAAATGTACAATCTGGGGCCCCTTGCAGACCTACTAAATCAGAATCTGCATATTTAACCCGATTCCCAGGTGATTCATGTGCTCATGACAGGTTGAGCTACATTACCCCAGGGGAAAGAGAAAGTCACTGAAGTCAGCCAGGCCTGGGTGAATTCTGACCCTGGAGATTCACTGTCCAACTTTGAGCAAGTTATTTATCTGTTACCAGCTTTGTTTTTCTTATATCTAAAAGGAGGAAATAACACTTTTCTCAGATCAGACTTTTAATTGTGGTAAAATCCACATAACATGAAACGTCACTGTTTTAAATTGTGTAGTTCAGCAGCATTCAGTGCATTTGCAACTTGGGTAGCAGTCACTACTGTTTAGTTCCAGGTCATTTTCATCACACCCCAAAGGATACCCTATACATTAAGGCATCATTTCCATTCTGGTACCCTTCCAGCAACTGCTAATTTTCTTTCTGTCCCTATGAACTTTCTTGTTCTGGTTATTTCATATGAATGGAAGCCTCCAATATATAGCCTTGTATGTCTGGCTTTTTTCAACTTGGTCTTTTTGAAAAAAAAGTTGTTACTGAAAGAATAAATCTAGAGAAAAGTGCACCAATTATAAGTGTACAGCTCGATGAGTTTTCACACCAACTATATTCAGGTAACCATTATCCAGATCAAAAAACAGCATTTTAGTATCCCAGCAGCCTCTCTCCTGCCCTCGTCCTTTTACCGTGTCATAGACTGGATTCATTTTGCCTGCTTTTGAACTTTATAGAATGGAATCGTAACTGTTATCTTTCATGTCTAGCCCCTGTTGCTCAACATTGGTGAGATTCATCTACGTTGCTATATGTCCTCATAGCTTATTTATCCTTTTTGCTCTCTAGTTCCCCATCCTGTGAACAAATGATCATGTATTCATCCCTTCTGCTCTTGATGGGCATCTGGATAGTTTCCAGTTTTTAGCTATCATGAATAGCGCTGCCATAACCATTTCTGTCCATGCTTTTATCACACATGTTTAACTTCTGTTGGCTCCATCCCTCAGAGTAGAACCGCTGGCTCAGAAGGTGGACGCTTCGCAACAGTCTTCCAAAACAGTTGTGCCAAGTTATCAGCAGTGTATGAGAGGTTGGGGTGCTCCATATTGCTTCCCACACTTCTTGATATCCAGTTGTCCTTGGGAATATTAGAAGCGGTCCATTGAAGAGCTCTCGTAGGTTCTGGATTTATACAGCTACTCTGCAATATGAAACAGCACAGAAAACCCAGTAATTGTGTTTCCCAATATGGCTTTGCTTTATTGCCTTTCAAATCCAGAATTGATTATTAGGATCTGAACCTGTCAAGCTACTAACCAGCTTGTGGCTACAGAAGAGAGTGGATTGTATATACCTAGTACCTAGTGGGAAAACTTTCTTCCTCTGAGTACATGAAACCAACATAGTCCCTCATCTTTGGGAAACACCAAAAGTTTATTTTGCAGTTCAAATATTTTCAACAGAACTATTGTACCTTCAAAAAGGGGCTCAATGGTTAGCAGTCAAGGAGTCATGAGCTTGACTGGGGAAAGAAATCATATTGTTATTTTCATGAAACTCTCATTGAAATTTAGATTTTTTTTTTTCTGGCAGAAATGTGGACCACAAGCCACAGTGATATTGGGGACCTTGTACAGGGGACCTTGTACAGGGGACCTTATCACTGATAGAAATCACAAATATTTTCATGTATTTCAGTGGTGGCAAATATTACAAAACATCCTTTATGTTCATCATTTCAAAATGTGACGTTCCTAGATCTGCCACTAGATTGTGCTATTTAATTTTTTTTTTTTTAAAAAGCACTTCTATTTCTGTATCAGAAATTGAAAAACCATCTCTACAACTCCATTTTATTGTAATTACTTTTCTTGATAAAACTTGGTCTGTTTCACAGTTATTTAAAAACATTGTTTTTGCCAAAAAAAAAGTACTAAAAATATTCTGAAAAGGGGTTTGCAGCACAAAAAGATGAAGAATCCTTGCTTTAAACGGACAATCAGCCGCCAGCCATGAGTGATCAGGAAGGAGTGGAACATTCCAAAGGGTTCCCGTGTGTCCGCCTGTCTGCCATTCTGTCTAACATTAAGCCGTTGTGACGTTCATATGGATTATTAATGAAGATATTGTGAAGATTCAGCCAGGGTTAGTTACATCAGAGTTTGGAAAGTTGACTTAACCTTTAGCAACTCAAAGCTTGTTTACCTGTCCTGAGGCAGGAGGGGCTTCCTTTCCCAGGGGGCTTCCTCAGGAAGTGTTGTATCTCTGCTAGGAAAGCTCTCCCCAGATAATTGCTTGGAGAGCGAGCACCCTGAACATTTATGAATGAGTGAGTGCACTTTCCGATGCTGCAAAGAAGAATTACACATAGGGACGCGTTTTTCCAAATCCGGCGCCATATAGTACCACAGTGT
Organism: Mirounga leonina; assembly: GCF_011800145.1. NCBI lineage: Eukaryota > Metazoa > Chordata > Mammalia > Carnivora > Phocidae > Mirounga > Mirounga leonina. Next base: position 84,791,688 of record NW_023270447.1, on the reverse strand, counting down.
CCTTCAAAATCCTTCACCAGGGACTCAGTTTGGCTCCAGGGACTTCCACCTGGGAGTTTCAGCCCAGGAAAGTGATTTCGGGAAACAACTTTCAGCTCATTTCCCCCTTAAAATGTGCACCACCTCCCCTGCCCCCCAGCCCCTCCACCCTCACTGCCTTCCCCTCTACCCTTTGCAGCTCGCATGGATTCTTTTTTTTTTCCCCCCTAGGTCACCTTTTATTTTATTTTATTTTATTTTTTAATTTTATTATGTTAGTCACCATACAATACATCATTAGTTTTTGATGTACTGATCCACGATCCATTGTTTTTGTATGGATTCTTCTAAGGAATTAGGAGCCCTTCCATGACGATGTGAAAGGTGGGGAAAGAGACAAAGATGTCCTTGGTATCCATTTATGGAGCAAGTTCTGAAGGCAGAAACTGTACTAAGGAAGATGATTCTAGTCGTTTTTTCAGACCTTCCCCCTTTATTCACTTGGAAGCTGGAAAACAAAGCTAAAGATTCCTGATGGTTCTTTTCACAGAGGATTTTTGACAGCCTACAGGGAGAACACGGGCAGTGAAGGCAAAGTAAAATGTGCACAGAAGTGCGCACATGGCCGCATGTTGGAAGGAAGAGACGGAGACAAGCATGGCCCCTAAAAGGGCCAACAACGTGCCACATTATTATTATTTTTTGAGATATAATGGACATACAACATTGCATTAGTTACAACATAATGATTCGGTATACGTATACATAGATATTGCAAAATGATCACCACAAAAAGTTTAGTCCATATCCATCACCACGCATTTATATGTCTTTTTCTTGTGATGAGAATCTAGCAACTACTCTCTTAGCAACTTTCAACATACAGTATTGTTCACCAGAGTCCTCATGGCATGTGATATCCCTCAGACTTATTTATCTTGTAATTGGAAGTTTGGGTTCCTTTTGACCCCCTTCACCCATTTTGCCTGCCCCCATTCCCTGCTTCTGACAAACAGCAGGCAAGTAATTCTTAGAGAAATTCTTGAGTAAGGAGAAAAGTCTACTAAGTCTCTTTAGATGGTGTCCTGAAAAGAAGAGTTTTAAGTGGGAGTTATATTGGTGACAGTAACTGGTATAGCAAAAAGTTCTTGCAGACACATTGATTGCTTTTGCAAAAGCAAATCTCAGATGCCTATTTCCCAAAGCCAAGGGGGGCTTGAAGGGGTCCGCTGCCCCCTCAGCTGTGGTGGGCTGAATAACACTCCCCCCAGAAATGTTCATATCCTAATCCGCAGCCCCTGCAAATGTGTTCCCTTCCATGGCAAAAGGGACTTGTCTCATGTAATTAAGGATTTTGAGGTGGGGAGATTATCCTGGATTATCCAAGCAGGTCCAACGTCATCATAAAGGTCCATATAAGAGGGAGACAGGGGAAGTCAGCATCAGAAAAGGAGGGGGGATGACTGAAGTGGGGGTCAGAGTGATGCCAGGAAGGGATCCTGAGCCAAGGAATGCAGGTGCCTCTAGAAGCTGAGAAAGGGAAGGAAATGGGTATGAGCCTCTAAGAGGAACTCAGCCTTGTGAAACCTTGATTTTAGAACTTCTTTTTTTTTTTTTTAAGATTTTATTTATTTATTTGACAGAGAGAGAGCGAGAGCAGGAACACAAGCAGAGGGAATGGGAGAGGGAGAAGCAGGCTTCTTGCTGAGCAGGGAGCCCGATGTGGGACTCAATCCCAGGACCCTGGGATCATGACCTGAGCCGAAGGGAGACACTTAATGACTGAGCCACCCAGGCACCCCAATTTTAAAACTTCTGCCTCCAGAACTGTATGAGAATAAATTGGTATCATTTTAAGCCCCTAAGTTGGTAGTAATTTGTTATGGCAGCAGTGAGAAATGAATACATTGTCCCTTCCTTTCTCTATGAGCTCAACACTAACTGGAAAACAGAATGGGAGTCAAGGAGCTGGAGGTGAAAATACCCATGTGCTGGACATTTTCCCTTGGCTTCCCAGGTGGGCTCCCCACCTTCCTCCACCTGCTCTGTGCCCTGGGAAGCATGGACCCCGCCCATAGTATCCTGCATGGACCCTGCCAATAGTGTCCTTTGCCCTCTGCTTTCCTGAAGAGCCTGGATAGAGGAACACATCAGCATAAGAGCGTTGGGAGGAAGAGGAGTGACAGAGGATCAGCTCTGTCCCTGTGGGACAGGAGCCCTCTCCACGCAGCCTTGTTCCGAGGGGAGGCAGAACGGAGCCCTGATGTTACCAGCTGTGCTATCCTGTGCAAGTTATCCTAATGTGAGGGTCTTAGTCCAGTCAGGCGGCTGTAACAAAATTACCATAGACTGGGTGGCAGACAGACAATAGAAATGTATCTCTCACAGTTCTGAAGGCTGGGAATCCCGTCCCAGATCAAGGTGCTGGCAGATTCCGTGGGTGAGGACCCACTTCCTGGTTCACGGACGGCTGTCTTTTCCTTTTCTCTCTATCCTCATATGGCAGAAGGGGCAAGGGAACTCTCTGAGGTCTCTTATAAGGGCACTCATCCCATTCATGTGGGCCCCACCCTCATGACCAAATTACCTCCCAAAGGAGCCCCCTCCAAACACCACCACACCTGGAATTGGATTCAACATATGAATTTCAGGGGGACACAAACATTCAGTCTATAGCATGAGTGTACCATCTGTTTTCTGCTAGCACCCTGACTGATACATTACCTTTCTTTCTGATAAAGCTGATTCTCAGAGCGTGTGGCTTAGCTGTGTGGGCAAGTGTGAGGCCTGGTGTTAGGAACAGAGACCCAGGTGGCACTGAACATATGCACATGTCTCTCTGGCTGACACCTGCAGCAGAGACCAGAATGCCCCCTCCCGACATGCAGATGTCACAGCAAGCTGAGCGTGTCCAAGGCCTTCTCTTAAGATCTCCATTCACAGGGCGCCTGGGTGGCTCAGTTGGTTAAGCGACTGCCTTCGGCTCAGGTCATGATCCTGGAGTCCTGGGATCGAGTCCCACATCGGGCTCCCTGCTCAGCAGGGAGTCTGCTTCTCCCTCTGACCCTCCCCCATCTCATGCTCTCTCTCTCTCTCTCATTCTCTCTCTCAAATAAATAAATAAATAAAATCTTTAAAAAAAAAAAAGATCTCCATTCACAAAAGCCATTTTCCTCCCCTTGAAGGAGTGAGTGTAGATGTAGAGGGAACATAGAGTGTTATTCTTCTAGAGATTGCTCTACCCAGGGGAAAGGTGCACCCAAATACTTCCTGGCTTCTTGCCTTTGGGCAAGTAGAATTCAAGGCAGGAAACATTATGTCATAAAATAATACCATTCAGTGTTGATAAAGGGCTATTATGGGTTGAATTATGTCCCCCTAAATTCATATGTTGCAACTTTTTAATTTTTTAAAACATTTTTTAATTTTGAAGTAATCCTTACACCCAACATGGGGCTCAAACTCGCAACCCTGAGATCAAGAGTCACAGGTTCTGCTGCCCGAGCCAGCCGGTGTCCCCTAAATTCATATGTTGAACCTAACCCCCAGGACCTCAGAATGTGACTTTATTTAGAAATAAGGCCTTTGCAGAGATCATTGAAATGAGGTCATCAGAGGGGGCCCCAATCCAAGACGCCTGGTGTCCTTATAAAAAGGGAAAGCAAGCTCTGGCCACAGAGACATGAGACGATGTGGAGACATAGGGAGATGAGAGCCGTCACAAGCCAAGGAGAGGGGCCCGGAACAGACCCTTCCTGCACAGCCCGCAGAACAAACCAGCTCTGTAGGCTCCTTGAACTTCCAGCCCCGAGAACTGGGAGACTATAAACTTCTGTTGGCTAAGCTCCCCCAGCCTGGGGTCCTGGGTTAGGGCAGCCCCAACAAACTGATACAGGCGACTTGCACAGTACATGTGTAATTCCTGTGGCAAATAGCATTGCAGCAAAACATGCAAAGGAAAAGACTGCTGGCAATGCCCTAAGGTGCGCACGGGAGCACCGACCCTGTAAGGGTACGTAACAGGGATACCTGACCTCGGGCCGGGGACTCCTGGGCAGTCCGTGGTTGGGCTTCAAGGGGTCTGAATGTCACGATCACCCAGCGTTTATTTCATGGGCCAGATGCTGGCACTCTTTCCTGTGTCCGGGGCCAGATGCAGGGCAATGGCATTTCCTAGACTCTCTTGTCCACAGTGCTCCAGTTGGCCCAGGAGAATCGGTCCCGTGAGCTTTGGAAGGCAGCTAGAAGCAGTCATTCTTCTCGGATGGCAGCTGAGCATGGGCTCATGAAAGCCTGCCCTCCCTCAGCTCTTGCTCCCTCCACCCTGCCAACAGTTTTCACATTCCCTGTATTAAATCTCTTTTTGCTTGGGGGACAAAAGGCTGCATGGCAGAAAGATCCTGTGAATTCGTCAAACTCCATTTCATTTTCATCCTATGCAGGTGGAAGGTTCGCCTTCCCCAGGGTCCCATGCATTTAGGTGAAGCTGTGTGAGTGCGTTCTGGCCAATGGGATGTATTTCCCGGCCTGGCCCATGGGTTCCTCCACGAGCGTACTGTTTGTCAGGCCCCTGGCAAGGTTCAGAGGATTGGTGGAGGTCCTAGGGGATAGCAGAGCATCAGATGGAAAGAAACACGGATCCCATAATCGCCAAGTGGTGTGGTTGTTCACCAAACATCAAATGTCTGTATTGGGAGGGGGAAATAAGTCTTTATCCCATCAAAATCTGAGATACAGGGGTTATTTGTTAGAACAGCTAGCACTATTTATCCTAATCTATCCAGGAAATAAAAAATGGTTCAGTGTTTATACGTATGCATTCCCTCATTCTCCCTGTGCTTTTTGCATGATTTCCAGGTTAAATGTTTATAAACCTCAGTGGTAACAGACTCCGATCCCTCTCCTAGTAATCGGTCTGTGTTTTCCGTTTCTTGGGTGAAATTCAGGTATTTATATTTTGACAAAGAAATTCTTCATTTTCAAAATCATTGCCGTCTGGTGTTCACGTATCATAAAAAGGATCTTTCTAAGCATGATGTGAGAATGGATGAGAGAGTTCACTGCATGAAAATGATAAACATCAACGCAGAAGAACAGCATTAACAAAGTTAAAAGGAAAATAGAAAAAAATCCTTAAAATATTTTTTTAAATGTTTTACTGAAGTGTAATTGACATACAGTGTTCTGTTAGCTCCAGGGGCATAACACAGTGACTCAGCAACTCTACACATGACTCAGTGCTTGCCATGGTAAGTGTCATCCCCATCTGTCACAATGTCATTGCTGCAAATATCTTTTAAGTCAATGCAAGAAGACAAACAAAATAGCAAAATAGATAAAGGGTATCAACACACAAATTCCCATGAGTCCATAAAAGAAAGAAAACCAAATAACCAATAAAATATGAAACAATGTTCTACTGCACTGGGTTCAGAGAGACACACCCCGAAACTACATGGAGGGACGATTATTATCATCCCAATCTTAACAGTCTTGGAAGCTGAGGCTCAGCGAGTGTAAGTAACTCATTCATGATGTGAATGCTGGCTTGGGCAGAGCCCGGATTCAAATCCAAGTCTCCCTAACGCAGGGCTTTCATCGTGGGCACTCCTGACCTGTTGGACCACGTACCTTCTCAATGTGGCCACTCTATGTGCATTGCAGGATGTTAAGCAACATCGCTGTCACCTACCTATGAGATCCCAGTTCCAGCCCCCCGGGTTGTGACAACCAGAAATGTCTCTAGACGTTGCCAGGTGTCTCCTGGAGGCTAGAATCGCCCTGTTGAGAACCACTGTTCTGGCACCACCGTGGGGGAGGCAGTCATCATCATTCTTACCACGGATGTGAGACTTTGTCATTAGGGAAGATTTTGAACACTGACATCAATCTCTGACCTAACCTGAAAAGGCAGGGTAATCTCGGTCTCCTGCTTTACAATGAAAAGGACAAAGCTTATTTATTCGTTCCTTCATTCAGCAGACATTTGCTGAGCACCTGTGAAGTACCAGACCCTGGTCTAGCCTCTGAGGATAAAGCAAGGAACAAAACAAAAGTTCCTGTGCTCAGAGAGGTGACATGTCACAGACAAAAAAGGAATAAGTGAAGTGTATGGTATTCCGGTGATAATAAAGGCCAGGAAAACGAAGTAAGTAAGTGGGGGTGGGGTGGGATGGGCATAGGGATGCCAGTGGGGAGTTATACTTTAAAATAAGGTGGCCAGGGGGCGCCTGGGTGGCTCAGTTGGTTAAGCGACTGCCTTCGGCTCAGGTCATGATCCCGGAGTCCTGGGATCGAGCCCCATGTCGGGCTCCCGGCTCGGCAGGGAGCCTGCTTCTCTCTCTGACCCTATCCCCTCTCATGCTGTTTCTCTCTCTCTCAAATAAATAAATAAATAAAATCTTTAAAAAATAAATAAATAAAATAAAATAAGGCGGCCAGGCACAGCCTCACTCAGAAGGTGACATTTGAACAGAGACCTGCAGTAGAGGAGGGGTTGAGCTCAGCCACTGTCTGGGGGAACCAGGTTGCACAGAGAATAGCAAGTGCAAATGCCCTGGGGCCTCCTTGGCAGACTAAGGAACAGCAAGTGTGGCCAGAGTGGAATTGGGGAGGCGGTGCCCCCAAGTGCAGTTGGAGGGAAGGGTGTTTGTGGTGTCCATGGTGAATTCTCCAGGACCATTTCTAGTAGCAGTGCCCCAGGATTTCTAGCTGAGTCATGCTGCATGAGCCTCTTTCTCCTCTGCATGGGCGCTGTCCTAGAACTGCGTCCTCACCTGAGTCTGTGGCTCACCTGGCCTGGCCAATGCTGTGGAGATGGGGAGGTGGGGAGGACAGGGTATGATGTATAAGTGGAGGAGGGTGGCACTGGGCACAGCCTCCTTTCGGCCTCCTCTCTGTTGAAAACAGCACGATGGTTGTCCTGCTCCTACTTCTCCAGGCAGCCTGCGTGTTCTCTGTGGTGGTTGGGCTCTGGGTCATCTGCAGCCATTTCCTCACTGTGGACATCCCTGCGGCCATCAGCCACCCAGTGAAACTGCGGGTCTTGCATTGCCTTTTCCAGCTGTTGATGACGTGGGTGAGTGTTGTGTTTTATTTGTTCCCTCCTCCTGAGGGTGAAGGAGGGAGCTGGGAAAACACACTTCGGAAGATTCTAGTTGCATTAACGCGACTATCACAGCTGTAGAGGCTGATAGTATATTATTCTCAAATCTGAAAGATCCCTGTTAGGTAATGTTTTAGCCAAGAGGTTCGCAACCTCTTCGTAGTGTTGTTTGAGCTACGCTGGGCTCGCAGCCACGCAATGAAGAAATGATTTACTTCCTCCGTTAACAGGGAAAAAAGCCCTGCTTTAGTCCCACTCCCCTGCCTTCTGACTGACTTTCTTCACAGCACACAGCGCGATGCTGTGAAGTTAGGAATGAGTTATTCTGAATTTGGAGGCCCCCTGACTACCTACCTGCTAGCTAGAACCAGCCAACAATAAGGAGACACCCGAAGCCAATTAGAGAATTGGTACCAATGAGCAAAACTACAGAACATGACTTTAGAGGGAGAGAGAGATTTTTTTGTTACTTTTGAGAGATGGAAAACTCTTTATGTAATATAGTCAGATTCTGCTCACTGTTCCTGGTGTGTGAACTTAATAAAACAGATATAAATGGATCATGGGGAGACTTGGGCCCAAGTTGCCCATGGGGATTGGTTGTGCTTTTCCAGAGGGCTGATAAATTGAACACAGAGAGGAAGTGTTAAGTCTCTTACATAACAAAAAGCGATCGCAAACCCCTGTTCTCATGATGAGAAGAACTGGAGAAAAACTCACAGGCTGAAGGCCTCCTTTCGAAAAACCCGATGATACGTCCTATGGTTTTCCTGCCCTTGACTCTCATAGTCCGCTAGCCCGGGTTCCCAAATATGGTGACTCAGTTTCCTCATCTGCAAAAGAGGGGGAAATAGCAGTCTAGACTTCGTAGCATGGGTTGTAAGGAGGAGGTAAGCCATGCCGAGTGCGGCTTACACTGCCTGGGGCAGAGGAAGCCCTCAGTAAGTATTCGCCTTACTGCTATTTGTTGATTTGGTTTTTTCTACAAAGATGTGTCGCGTGACTACTATATGTCGCCCACCCCTCCTAGCTCAGGGATCAATGATGGACGAGAGAAAGGAAGTCCCAGAGAGAGAGTCTGCCCTCAGGACGCTCATACGTCATGGCAGTGTTGGTGGGGAGACAGTAAGAAACGAGCAAACTCACTAGAAATAAAGTGATTTATGCAGCGGCGAGTGCTATGAGGAAAGCAGAACAGGGCAGGAAGGTACGGCGGGGCTTCTGAATCTGGGGTTCCCTGAATCCTCAACGGCAACAGAAGGCAAGGAGTCTCTGAATTTGGGGGGGGGGGAGGTAAAAATCACTCCATTTTCACTCGCCTCTAAAGGAAAAGTGGTATTCCCTTCCATTAGGGATGAAGGTGACAGACCACAGCTGTGACGGCAGAACCTGAGGCTTTGTCACCAAGAGCAATCATAGCTGTTTTCAGAGCAGATGACATTTCTTGCAGATACTGTGAAAAGCGTGCGCGCCTCGTTTCTCTGAAGTTAGAATAGTGTTAAACCGGCCATTAGGTCTCTCGCTATTAGGTGTGCTAATAAGGAAGCACCTGCATTATTACTTTGCCCGTGTACCTCCCTATTTTGATAACTATAATTGAAAAAACTTGATTTCCTTGGTAATACCACATATTTTATTTTATGTGTTGGAAACATTCAGCCTCAAGGTCCATAGGCATCACAGAAAGCCAAAATGGCCTTGGCATTGGAAAGAGGTTGCTGGGGGGAGAGCCACTTTCTTTACTTTTATTGCTTGTTATGCAGACTTCCAGACATAGGAGACAGAATACCATAAAGACGCCCTGTGTTCCCACGCCCCCTGCACTGATTGACGATTCCTGGCCAATCTTGTTTCACCTGTGACCCCACATTTTTACGCCTTCCCATTTCTTAGGAAGCAGATATTGGATGTCATATTTTATCCAAAAAGTTTCAGTAGGTATCTCTAAAAGACAAGAACCCCTCACCTTTTATTTATTTTTTACTTTGTATCTTTTTTAAAATTTAAGTTCAACTAATGAACATATAATGTATTATTGTTTCAGAGGTAGAGGTCAGTGATTCATCAGTCTTATATAATACCCAGGGCTCATTACATCACGTGCCTTTCTTAATGTTACCCAGTTACTCCATCTCCCCCACCTCCCCTCCAGCAACCCTCAGTTTGTTCCCTATGATTAAGAGTCTCTTATGGTTTGTCTCCCTCTCTGATTTCGTCTTGTTTTATTTTTTCCTCTCGTCCCCTATGCTCCTCTGTTTTGTTTCTTAAATTCCACATATGAGTGAAATCATAGATAATTGTCTTTCTCTGATTGACTTATTTCACTTAGTATAATACCTTCTAGTTCCATCCACGTTGTTGCAGATGTTAAGATTTCATCTTTTGAGGGCTGAGTAATATTCCATTGTATCTATATACCACATCTTCTTTATCCATTCATCTGTCGATGGGCACCTGGGCTCTTTCCATAGTCTGGCTATTGTGGACATTGCTGCTATAAACATTGGGGTACAGGTGCCCCTTCGGATCACTACATTTGTATCTTTATCCCCCACCTTAAAAAAAAAACATAACCACAATGCAGTTATCAGGTCCTAATAGTAACTAATGGAATGACCACGTTGGTGAGGCTGGTCCAGCAGGGCATCCTTGGGAAGAGAGGTCACCGTGAGGGGTGTTCTGGGTTAGAGGGACCGTCGTGGGGTGGCCGGAAGCCTAGTTTGTGGGGCTGGGTGTCAGGTGTCTGGGGAGAGAGGAGGAGAGGGGCAGTGTGGGCTGAGGTGAGGTGGATCTGCTGCAGGGGTCATGGGGGCACACGGGGTGGAGCAGGGCCATGATCCGGTCTGCTCTCCAGCCACTCCGCTGGGGGGCACGGGCGGTGGCAGGACTCCAGTGTGGCGCACAATGAAACCCTCCCCGTCTCATTTCCTCTTCTCTCACCAATAGGGGATGATTTTTGAGAAACTGAGAATCTGCTCTATGCCCAAATTTGTCCGTTTCATGCATGATCTGGTGCCACTAAAAGAGGATCCGGATGTCGTGGTCACAGATCTCCGCTACGGGACAATCCCTGTGAAACTGTACCAGCCCAAGGTGTCCTCCAGCACCCCCAGGCTTGGCATCGTGTTCTACCACGGTGGTGGGATAGTCATGGGAAGCCTGAGTAAGAGTCCTTCCCTCAGACCCCTGCCTGTAATAGGACGGCCTCCAAGCAGAGCCGGGTGGGCGCCCGCCTTCCTGCAAGAGGCGGCCCCCCCATCACCTTCCTGGAGTTTATAAGCCGCTACAGGGCAGGGCATGTCCAGAGAGTTAGCGGGTCCCGGATCAGGCTGGTGGCAAAGATAGGGAATGTTTGGATCTCTTTCTGGAAGTGAGGAGACCTATATATGGAAATATATATATATATGTATATGTATATGTTCATATATATATTTATCTCTGTGTGTAATCTATGTATATATATGTATATACATGAAAGTCACACAACATAAAATTAAGCACTTTATTTTTTAAGATCTTATTTATTTATTCGAGAGAGAGAGACAGAGAGTACAAACAGGGGGAGGGGGAGGAACAGAGGCAGAGGGACAAACAGACTCCTTGCTGAGCAGGAAACCTGATGCAGGACTCGATCCCAGGACCCAGAGATCATGACCTGAGCTGAAGGCAGACGCTTAACCGACTGAATCACCCAGTCGCCCCAAATTAATCACTTTAAACTGTAAAATTCAGTGGCATTTACTACACCCAAAATGTTCTACAACCACCACCTCTATTTAGTTGGAAATAAGGATTTTTTAAAAAGTGAAAAAACAAAACAAAACAGAAACACGTCCTTTTGTTTCATGCCAGGTATTATCTGAGGCAAATCCCGGTACAGAAGGGAGAACCAAAAATTTGGGGAGAGTTAATGAGAGAAAAAACTCAAAACTGAGACAATTTTATTATCTTAACCTCCCCCACACTGGTGCCCCATGAATATGAGGGGAAAAACACTTTTATTTGGTTTCAGCCCTGCCTTCTAACCTGTGGAATGCCAGAAGCCCACTGCAGTAGCCTCGGGAAAATAAAAGATTTCATGCCACCGTGGTTTTGATTCGGTCTGCATAATGAATGGTGTTAACAGTCCATGGGTATTAAATACTATTATTAAGAATTAATATTTACACGGCAGGCACTGTAGAAACCCTTCATGTGCGTGATCTCATTAACCCCCCCCCTCCCCCCGCACAGCCCTGCTGTTGTCATTGTGCCCATTTTACAGGTGTGGCAGTTAAGCCTCAGGGAGGTGAAAGCATTTGCCCTGGATCTGCAGCTCAGGATGTGAACTCCAGTCTGAATCCAGAGCTCACACCCCTAATCACTATGCCCTATGGCCAAACAGCATCTCAGATATTTTGAATGAATTGCAGAATCCATGTGGGAGGTGGGGCTCTTAGAAGAAGTTGTTCAGACAGGACCCCCAAGGAGAGATTCTAGAAAGTGGGGGGGGGGGGATGGCTGCTCCACAGCTGGAAGAAAGTCTGCAAAGCCTCATTAGGATCAACCCCAGCTCTCTGTCCATGGTGGTTGTCCGAGAGAAGGGGCAGCCCATGGTGATGGATGCTGAAGGAAGCCACTAATCATCCTACTGGATGTTGAAAACCTTTTATTTTCTAGGAACCCACCATGCCATATGCTGTCATTTGTCCAAGAAGAGTGATTCGGTGGTTCTAGCAGTTGGGTGAGCACAAGAACGAGGGGGTAGTGCTGGGTGATGAGGTGGGAGGCGGGACTGGGGGCAGGCGGGGAGACAAAGGGGCACTGGGACACCGGGACACCAGGACACCGGGGCAGGGGATGGGCTGTGAGCAGCCATTAGGGGAGGAAAGGAGAGACAGAGAGAGAGGCAGAGAATGGCACTCCTTCCTGTGGGTGGTCCTCAGGCATCCTGGGCATGGTATCATCTGGAAGCTGTGTGGGGAGTGGTCTTGGGCAGATCAGGTGCAGAGCTTCACACACACGAGCCCTGTTGGGTGGAACATACTTACTTCACCGAGCAGAACAGCCCTGCAGGTTCCAGACCCTTAGCACCTCCATCCACGCAATGCCACGGTGCCCTGCGTGGTAAACCAGACAAGCTCAAACATTGCCACAGCATTCCCAAGCACTTCTGAGGGGGTGGGGGGGTCCACCCTGGTGAGATCTGCCGAAGGAAGTGAGAAGAATTAAAAAGCCACTCTCTTCTACCTGATCTTGGAGAGTCGACCTCCCAGTCGGGAACCTCAAGGAGGGCTTGGTGGACAAGGGGCAGAAGAGACCTGGGGTGAACCCTCCCTGGGCCTCCACATCAGGCAAACTGAATACACATGATGAACTGTCCCTGTGGTGATGTGGCCTCTGGCCTCATCCTCCCACCCCCGCCGCCTGACACAACGTCCCACAGGAGCAGGGTGGTTCCTCCTGATTAATCTTTCCTGCAGCTTCATTTAAATGCACATGCCATGAAGAAATACCAATTGCCGGAGTCTTAGCAGGAATACATTTCCCAGCTCCCTAGCGACACAACTGGTTGGGTAAGAGTGAAAAATACAAAACTCAGTCCTGGATGATGGAGAGGGACCCAGAGAAACCCCTCACTTTATAATCCTCAGCTCCAAAACCATTTCTGCAGTGGGGAAATCTTGATTCCAGCCTTAGCTACAATACTGCTTACGGTTCTGGTCGTGCTGAGCTAAGACATCATCAGTATAATATACCAGCAAATTTCTGCAAGAAAATTATTTTATGAATCCAAGGTGCACAAGGTTTTAGAGTTGAAACATTGCTGTCCCAGCATGAACTCAGGGTGGTTTAAAAAACAAGGCAACAGAATGGAAACGGTTGGCAAAATTTATTGATCCCATAGAATATATATATATTCTAAATTTGAAATGGTAACATTTCTCCCAACACCCAGATTTCTGGACTCTCTTGAAAAATGGGGAGGTCTAGCATGCCGGGCTGGTGTGTTGGCATGGCAGCAACCTGAGCATGGAGTTCAGGCGCTCGCATGGCTCACCTGCAGCAGTAAAGGTCCAGAGTGGACATGGCTGACCTGGAGGAGACCCGCACGTTAACTGCTGGCCCCAGGCGGCATTTACATCTACAAGATTCTCCCACAAATCCCGTGAGCTTGGCAGGATTAATTAGAATCAAAACGCAGGCAAACCTGGAGTTGCTTCTAAAGGAACATAAGAAGAGGGAACAAGTGTGAGTCAGGGACGCACCAGTGGGTAGGTTCAGAAAGATGGGGTTTGGGTTGGTAATTGCTAGATTGTTGAGCAATAGGTGAATGACAGGGCTCTTGTGGTCGTTGTCTGTCCCCGCAAAAGGACACTGAGACAGAGGGAATAGCAGCCGCCACTCACTGAGACTACATGCCAGGCACTGTGGGCTTCATGTCTATCACTTCACTGAAGCCTCATACCTTAACGTCACCTGCTCAGGCTTCAGAGAGAGAAGTTTTTGGAAGAAATTTGGCCTAAAGGATGCTAGACACAGGTATTTTGGGCTCTGCTAGGGAGCTGGGTGTAAACTGTGTTCCTTGATTCCTTTTTAGATACCGCAAGTTGCCCAAGCATAAGTTCCCAGTGGCGCTAAGAGACTGCGTTGCCGCCACAACCCACTTCCTGAAGTCCCTGAATATGTACGGGGTGGATCCAGATCAGGTCGTGGTCTGTGGTGACAGTGTGGGAGGGGGAATGGCAACGATAATTTGTCAAAGATTTTTGGGCTCTCCCGATCTCCCCAAGATCCGTGCCCAGATCCTGATCTATGCCAGTCTCCAAGTTCTGGATTTCCAGCTCCCCTCCTATCAGCAGAACGAGAATGTCCCAATGGCCAGTAGAGACTTCGCCTTCTACTGTGTATATACTTTACTGGACATCAAGCCCTCCTGGAAAAGCACCATTATGAAAGGTGCCCATTTGCCTGGTGAATTCTGGGAAAAGCATAGGAAGTGGTTGGGTGCAGAAAACATCCCGGAGAGGTTTAAGAAGAGAGGCTACCGGCCGATGCCCTCTGAGCCCCTGAATGAGTCTGCCTATCTGGAGACAAGCCTGGCTCTGGATTCAGTGAACTCACCCCTGATTGCAGAAGATGAAGTCGTGGCTCAGCTCCCTGAAACTTTCATTGTGAGCTGTGAGTATGACATTTTCCGGGATGATTCGCTGTTGTACAAGAAGCGTTTGGAGGACTTGGGAGTCCCAGTGACTTGGCACCACATGGAGGATGGTTTCCATGGAGTGCTTAGCACCTTAGATATGGGCTATTTGCACTTTCCCTGCTCCACGAGGATTCTGGATGCCATTGTTCAGTTTCTAAAGGGGTTGTGACCATTTTTCCTTCCTGGTAGAGCTACAAGAGTATCCATTCCACCACCATCTGGTTCCCCAATGGGGCTCTCTATTGTGATGTAGGTGATGCCGAATGGGGCTAGGGAGGGTGTCGAGGTTTCCATGTCCTTCTTGCTTCAGGTTCTAGAACTATAGAATGCATGTTCCTGATGTCTGGAGGGAGAGCAGTAGGAGAGACAGGTTTGGGGGGAGGGTGGCTCTCTGTTCATGTTCACCATTGGGAAAATTTGAGCTGACGATCTGCAGCAGTCATCTGAGAGTGAATGATCATGCAAGGGTTGCCTCTGGCTTCCCTGGGGGAGAGTTCAGGCTGGTCTAGGCTGTGGGTAGCAGGAGTGTTCTCTGGCCTTAGAATGAAACAGGGGTGCATCATGTGCAATCCCATGGGCTTTCTTCAAGCTAGCTCAGAGGATGGGGCTCTGATGTTCTAGCCTGCTGGGTCGAGGGGAAGAAACTACTCTCACTCTCCTCCTCTGGGCACACAGTGACATTTTTCCTGCTGTTCCTCTGCCTCTGAACTCAGAGGTCCAACTATCTAGGCTAGAAGAGTTAAGACAGAATGAATAGTTTTCTGTAGTGGTTGACACCTTGTGGCAGATGAAGACAGCCTGAGCCGCCTGATGGGGGAGTTCTGGAGCTTTGGGAGTCAAAGGAGCCAAAGGGACTGAAGATGTGTTAGCAAAAATTATTTCTGTTTTAAGACATAGAACCAGCTCAAACTGGCCTAAATCAGAGAAAGAATGTATTGGTAGCTATGAATTCCAGGGATAAATCAGGTATCGTTTGATCTAGGAACTCAAACAATGCCACCAGCTACCTTCTCTTCTTTCCTCCATTCTGTGCTCTGCTGCATGGACTGCCCCCTCACCTCTGCATATGGTGGCCCTGGGCAGCTCCACACTCACATTCTCCAGAGTCATGTGCCTCATTCTCAGCCATCCCAGCAGAGACCACATTGTAACTCAATGGCTCTGTGGGCTTTCTGAGTAGTGTGTCCAGTTGCCATAACCTAGGGAATGGAATGTTTTGACCAACCAGGCCTAAGTCCCACGCCAGCCTTGGAGTGGAGGATGATGGGGTCAATTCCACCGGGTTCTTGGACTGAACTTGAGGGAGGGAAGAGGGATGGAGTACTTTCTTCACTCTTCTACAGTAGACGTCAATGCTTACTCTGCTGGGTGGACGTCAATGCTTACACTGCTACAGAAGCTAAATGAACCCTGAATCGGAGTACTTGGAAGTGGCAAGAGATGTCAAGGACCACTAGGCAAGTTGACCACCTGTCCCTGAGGACATTCCCATGAAAGGGCAGGCCCAGGTTCCCAGGCTGGCCCTACCTGGTCTTTAAGAGGCTCTGCTCCTAGTTGGCCAATGGCTTTTATAGGCCAAAATCCAAGGCTACTGCACAGAGGTCCCTGTGCATGTCCTTAACTTGCTTTCTGTTGAATGTTCATGCTGAAACATGGGGCAGAGAGGAATCCCATTTGGTGGCTTCTGGGTCCATTCACAGCAGAAGACCAGCAGGTGTTTTTGTTGGAGAGAGAGGAACCACTCACTGAAAGCACCTCGTCAGGTGGCCACTCAGCTGTTCGGTAGTCCTGGGATTTGAGGAGCATGGTCTCTTCTAGAATAAGGCTCTGAGTTGAGTCTGGGTAGACTCCTCTCCTGCAGTGTGGTCTTCATTGTTTCACCCTGCCTCTGGACATAGGTAGAGGGACTGAGCTGACCTTGTGGGAACTTGGGTGGTTAGCTTTTCTGCTGTGGGGTGGCAAGGATTGTGAGAGCCAGTGGAGGACCATGTCCAGAGGAGATAAGTTGGTTACATTTTCAGGGCTGGAAGAACCTCTGGATTTAAATTTCCATCCCCCTGTAATAAGAAAACAGCTATTTCGAGTGGCTGCCCAGACATTTTACAGCATGACAACCCTGCTCACACCCACAGTCTGGACATGTAGATAAAAACCTCAAGCTTAAGATTCCTGCCATAAGTTCCCACTTTACTTTTCCCAGGGCACTTTTTAAAATAACCACTTGAGGGGCGCCTGGGTGGCTCAGTTGTTGGGCATCTGCCTTTGGCTCGGATCATGATCTCAGGGTCCTGGGGTCAGGCCCTGCGTCGGGCTCCCTGCTCGCCGGGAGGCCTGCTTCTCCCTCTCCCACTCCCCCTGCTCTCGCTATCTCTCTCTCAGTTTGTTTCCTGAGATTAAGAATTCCTCATATCAGTGAGGTCATATGATACATGTCTTTCTCTGATTGACTTATTTCACTCAGCATAACACCCTCCAGTTCCATCCATGTCGTTGCAAATGGCAAGATCTCATTCCTTTTGATGGCTGCATAATATTCCATTGTATATATATACCACATCTTCTTTATCCATTCATCTGTCGATGGACATCTTGGCTCTTTCCACAGTTTAGCTATTGTGGACATTGCAAAGTAGGTATTCTTAAACCCATTTTACAGATGAGGAAATGGAGGCCTAGAGTCATTAATAACAATGCTCATTTCCCGTCTCTTTCCCGTCAGGCTCAAGGCCACGTGGTTGGTCAGGTGCTGTGCATTGCACCCCTGGTCCATCTGACAACACCCCCTTTCTGCCATGCCCCATGACCCATTGGCTCTTTCCTTTCCCATCATTCAGAATTAAAATAAAAGACACGACTGAGGCACATGACTTTATTTGAGTCATTTGCCATCCACCTAGATGTCAGCTACTGTTTAATCTGAGTCAGGTTGATGGAGTCAAGTATATTTTTGCCATCTGGTTTCCTTTGTTTTTTTTTTTTTGACTGTAACTTTCCCAAAGTGTGAATGACTTTAGAATTGGTCATTGTAGCTGAGATGCCCAGCTAATACCAGCTCAGGGGTGATGGACACCTGCATACCATTAAGCCCTGACATTGTGCAAGTGTTTTCTCAGTAAATTCCCAGAACTTTCCTGAAAAGATCTGCCAGTTAGGCCAGGGCAAGTGCCATCGGATAAAGGACAATGTGTTGCATCCCAAATTACTCTCATTGGTCGGTAGGCAATGGAGGACAAGGTCCTAAGGCAAAGTTGGAAAAATTGACAAAATTAGTCTCTACTGCTCTTCCTTCCACTTCTGTTTCAGTGTCTTCCTCAGGGTACTCCTCACCCCCACCCAGGACCTCCTGGCCTTTCTGACCTCAACCCTGCCTCCATTCTGCCTGCACTCTCTGCTCCAGAGTGGCTCTCTGTTATCCCCAGGATATTATAGGCCAGTCTAGGTTAGGTTCTGCCTCAATGACAAGTGGCCCCACAGTATCAGTGGCTTAGGACAGCAAAGGTCTATTTCTTGCTCACATTACACATTACATGGCTTTCACATTACATGGAGCTCTGCTTCACATTTGTCTACTCCAGCATCCCCAGGCTGATGGAGCAGCCTCTCTGTGTAATGTTCTCCAGTCTCCTGGCAGAAGAGAAAAGAACATGACAAATCATACGGGCGCTCCCCAAGCTTCCGTTCACCTTTCATTGACCAGAGCAAATCATGTAGCCACGCCTGACATTGATGCCACAGAGAAGATCATCCTCTCCAGAGAGGGGCGGCAGATATTTTTTGGACAATATTACAACTTACTATGCTCTCAATCATAATATTTCCATTCTACCTTTTAAAAAAATTAATTTTAAATTAGGTAAGTGATACACAAAGATATTATATTTTTAAAATTTTTTAAAAGATTTATTTTTTTTATTCTAGAGACAGAGAGCACACATGTGAGTGGGGGAGGGGGAGAGGGAGAGAGAGAATCTCAAGCAGACTCTGCACTGAGCACGGAGCCAGACACGGGGCTCAATCTCACAGCCCTGAGATCATGACCTGAGCCGAAACCAAGAATTGGATGCTCAACCAACTGAGCCACCCTGGAGACCAGATATTATTATCTTTTTAAATAAAACCTTCAAATACTGGAGATAAAGCTAATGTCCTTTTTGACCACCCTTCCTTCACTCTATCCCCTTATATCTGGATTTATCCACTGTTGCCTTTTGGCAGGAGGTGGTCTTCCAATCCTTTAAAGCCTGTTTCTATGCTTTTCCATACACCGATATGTACCCATGGAAAATATAAAGCATTATTTTGTGGGATGACTTTGCCATATATTGGTACATAAAATATATTATTCTATACATATTGTGACACTTGAGTGTTTTCAATCAATGATATACCTTAGAAATCTAGCCTAGTAAACAACATAGATTTACCTTACTCTTTTTAGATACTGCATAGTATTCCCTGGTGTGGCTATATTATAGTTCTTAGCCATTCCCAAGTGGTGAACACATTCGGTCTCTTTGTAGTTCTTCACAGACTAACAGATGTATAGTGACTATGTCTGCACAGGCCCCCTTCTGCACATGTGATTCTGTGATGGATTCAAGGAGAACTGTTAACTGGGGATATTTTAAATGTTGGTGGATGCTACCAAGATGCCTGTCCCTTTCTCCCAGCAGATCTCAACTGGGAGGGAAATTACTGGATCATAACTATCAATCCCAAAGGTAAAAAGAAAATTGATTGGCTTGACAATCAGTAGGGTGGGACCAAGTTGGCATGGCATGCCCGTATTTTAAAAGGGAAGATCCTTCACTCAAATGAACCTCTACAAGAATCAGTTGAGGAGTCGGGGCAGGCTGCAACATTATTGGTTTGTTGCCTCCAACATCTTTGCATCCCATAGAAGAAACAAAGGATGCCAGAGCCAGCAGATTGTCTCCTCATTCCCACAGTTGCCATGGCTTGCTCTGTTCCCTGGCTAGAATATCTCTGCCCCAACATTGTAGCTGGTTGTCTTGCAAACTACTGCACAAAGTTGAATCAGATAACAAAGTGCCTGGGGTTCAGTTTTGAAGCATTTCTAGTCATAGGAAAAAGCCCTCATATTTCCCAATTTCCCAAATATGCTCCTCTACCATAAGGAAAGGAATGGATTTTGTCACTAAAATAAACTTGGTTTAGGCACAAAGGGAAGAAGGGATTGAATATTTATCTACCCCTTATTTGGCATCTTATGAAGTGTTTTATAGGTGACATTTAATTGAATTCTCATCATCTCATGGAATTTACTTCCAATTTTTAGATTAGGAAACCAAGGTTGACTTGGGCAATCTTTTTTTTTTTAAAGATTTATTTATTTATTTGAGAGAGTGAGAATGAGAGAGAGTACATGAGAGGGGGGAGGGTCAGAGGGAGAAGCAGGCTCCTCACTGAGCAGGGAGCCCAATGCGGGACTCGATCCCAGGACTCCAGGATCATGACCTGAGCTGAAGGCAGTTGCTTAACTAACTGAGCCACCCAGGCGCCCCGTTGGGCAATCTTGAAGTTCAAGCCAAGTGTGTCTGAGTTCCAAGTCTACTACCCACCACTATTGTGTTCCCTACAAAATACCCCAAAGCAGATTGGCCATCTTTAAGAAGTGTTTCTAGGCCATGCTGGACCGGAAGGGCAGAAGTCAGTCCATGATCTATCTCTCAGGTCTCATCTTAGGTGCTGCTTTCTCTGGAAAGCCAAGCAGGGTTAGGTCCTTCTATGAGCTTGCAGACCATGCTGTAGTTCCTCTAATATAGTGCTGAGCACACGGTATTGGGATCATACAATGACTCAAAATGTCTGCTCCTAAACTGGATGAAAGTGATCTCTAATTTCTAATGTCCACAGGTAATTAGAGAAGCAAGTGACAATCATCTCTGCAGGAGGGTAGTGTCATCCTAGACTTACATTATTTTTGCAAATAATTTTTCAGGTACCAGGTACATGAGAAAAGAAGAGCTAGCAAAAATAAGCCACAGAAACAACAGCTAAAAAGAAAAAAAAAAAAGGGCACCTGGCTGGCTCACTTCAAAGAGCATGTGAATTTTGATCTTGGGGTTGTGAATTTCAGCTGCACATTGGGTGTAGAGATTAAAAAAAAAAAAGAGTCACACGCAGTAGAATAGTTCTGCTTACTATGTCCAAGGAGATAAAATCTGTATAAATATACTTATACATATAATCTATAAAAATAGAATAGGTAAATCTATATGTAGTCTATGAATATAATCTACACATTTAAAATATAATATATAAATATAATCTATAAATCTAAAGATTTGAAATTTGGAAGGCAAAAAGTGGTAATTTAAAAATTCAAAAGGTAGAAGGGTGCCTGGGTGGCTCAGTCAGTTGGACATCCAACTCTTGGTTTTGGCTCAGGTCATGATCTTGGAGTGGTGGGATCAAACCCTGTGTTGGACGTTGTGCTCAGTGGGGAGTCTGCTTGAGATTCTCTCTCTCATTCCACCCCACCCCCTGCACTCTCTCTTTCTCTCTCTCTCTGAAATAAATAATTTTTTAAAAAAATTCAAAAGGTAGAAAAATTAAAAATTTGGAACTATAAAATGTGACATATCTATGAATTGCACAGAAATTGTATTTTATTTATTTTTTAAAACATTTTATTATTTATAAGAGAGAGAGCATGTGAGAGAGAAAGAGAGCAAGCACAAACAGGGGGCAGGGCAGAGGGGGAAGCAGACTCCCTACTGAGCAGGGAGTCCAACATGGGGCTTGATCCCAAGACCCCGGGATCATGACTTGAGCTGAAGGCAGATGCTTAACCAAATGAGCCACCCAGCCACCCCTCGAACAGAAATTTTAGAACTGAGAAATGTAACAGATCGAACTAAAAATCCAGTGGGTGGGTTTAATTGTACCCTTGAAGAGAGAGGTTATGTGAGCTGGAGTACAGGTCAGAAGAAACTATTCAGAATCAAGCACAAAGTGACAAAAGGATAGAAAACACAGAGGAGGGGACAAGAGGCATTGAGGATGCAGTGGGAAGGTATAATAAATATGTAATTGGTGTCCCAGAAAACAAGGAGAAAGGAAGGAGGCAGAAGCAATATTTGAACAGAATGGCTGAGAATTTCCTAGAAAGATTGAAAGATTAAGCATTAAAAAGTATTTTCTAGAGGGGCTGGGAAAATATGGCAGAGGAGTAGGGGACCCTATTCCAACCGGTCCCCGGAATTGAGCTGGATATCTACCAGACCACTCTGAACACCCACGAAATCAGCCTGAGATGTAAGAAGATAGATCTGGATCTCTACAAACAGAATATCGCAGGTGGTTGGTTCCGAGGTACAAAGTGGGGAGCTGTGATTCCACAGGCAAATATCAGAGGATAAATGGCAGCAGGAGGGAGCCTGGCCATGGGAATCCTACACCGCCAGTGAGTGACAGCCTCATGCGCTGGGGATGGGGCACAGACTCGCAGACCGGTAGCGGCAGGGAAAGGACTTTAGGGCAGCCCCCGGGATGGAAACCCGGAGCGGTGGGGTCACGCGTGTAAACTGGGGGCGGTTGGTGGTTCTAGAAGCACAAAGGCAGAGACATGCCCCGACCTGGAGGCGAGGACTGGGAGTGCTGCGGAGGGGCGCACAACCCAGGATGCTGCAGTTTATAGTAGCACAGACAGCAACGGAGATAGTGTGGCCTGGAGAGCTCACTGAGGAACAGACTGAGATCTCTCTGCTCTGAGGCAGAGGGTTAGAAAGGGTCTCTTTCTAAGGGGTCTCTTCTGCTCTGACTCTTGGAAGAGACGCAGAAAGCCACCAAGGAAAGCCGCTAGAGAACTAAAGCCCCCCAAAACCGGTTTTCACTGAGCCCATCCCCCACCACAGGGGTTAGGGCAACTCTGCCCAAACAGAGTTGCCTGAGTAACAGCACAGCACGCCCCTCCCCCATAAGACAGGCTGGGAAAACAAGACGCCGGCAACCCTAAGGTCCCTAGAAAACAGGTGCATCTTGCTTGGGTTGTGGTCAATAATTTGGACTCTATACATTCCTTCAACCATCCATCAACAAAATGACTAGGAGGAGGAACCCCCAAAATAGGAAAGACTCAGAGATTATGACTTTATTTATTTTATTTACAAAAGGATCCATATATAACCAGGATGTCAAAGATGGAATTCAGGCTAGCAATTGTGAAGACAATAGCTAGAATGGAGAAATCAATTAATTGCAACATAGAGTCTCTAAGGGCAGAAATGAAAGCTGAATTGGCAGAATTTAAAAATGCTATCAATGAGATCCAATCTAATCTAGATAATCTAACAGCTAAGGTAAGTGAGGCAGAAGAACGAATTAGTGACCTGGAAGACCATTTAGTAGGTAAAAAGGGAAAAGAGGAGGCCAGGGAAAAACAAATCAGAATCCATGAAAATAGAATAAGTGACACCATGAAACGTTCCAATGTCAGAATTATTGAAATCCTTGGGGGGGTGGAGAGAGAGAGAGAACTAGAAGATATATTTGAGCAGATCGTAGCTGAGAACTTCCATAATCTGGGGAATGAAACAAACATTCATGTCCTAGAGGCAGAGAGGACCCCTCCCAAGATCAAGGAAAACAGGCCAACACCCCAGCATGTAATAGTAAAACTCGCAAATCTTAGAACCAAGGAAACCATCTTAAGGGCAGTTAGGGGGAAGAGATTCTCCTTAGTACAGAGGGAAGCATCAGAATAACATCAGACCTATCCACAGAGACCTGGCAAACCAGAAAGGCCTGGCAAGACATATGCAGGATGCTAAATGAGAAGAACATGCAGCCAAGAATACTTTATCCAACAAGGCTGTCATTTAGAATGGATGGAGAGATGCAGAGCTTCCAAGACCGCAGAAACTGAAAGAATATGTGACCACTAAGCCAGCCCTACAAGGAATATTAAGGGGGGTTCTATAAAAGAAGAAAGACCCCAAGAGTGATATAGAAAAGAAATTTACAGGGACAATCTATAAAAACAAGGTCGTCACAGGCAACATGATGACAATAAATTCATATCTTTCAATAATCACTCTCAACGTGAATGGCCTAAATGTTCCCATAAAACGGCACAGGGTTACAAATTGGATAAAAAGACAGGACCCATCCATATGCTGTCTACAAGAGGCTAATTTTGAACCTAAAGATACATCCAGACTGAAAGTGAAGGGATGGAGAACCATCTTCCATGCTAGCGAACCTCAAAAGAAAGCTGGGGTAGCAATTCTTACATCAGACAAATTAGATTTTAAACTAAAGATTGTAGTCAAAGACACAGAAGGACACTATATCATTCTTAAAGGGTCTATCCAACAAGATCTAACAATTGTAAATATCTATGCCCCCAACACAGGAGCAGCCATCTACATTAGCCAACTGTTAACCAAAATAAAGAGTCATATTGATAGCAATACATTAATTGTAAGAGACCTCAATACTCCACTCTCAGCAATAGACAGATCATCTAAGCAGAAAATCAACAAAGAAACAAGGCTTTGAATGACACACTGGACCAGATGGACCTCATAGATATATACAGAATATTCCACCCTAAAACAACAGAACACTCATTCTTCTTGAGTGCACATGGAACTTTCTCCAGAATAGACCACATACTGGGTCACAAATCAGGTCTCAACCAATACCAAAAGATTGAGATTATTCCCTGAATATTCTCAGACCATAATGCTTTAAAACTGGAACTCAATCACAAGAAAAAAATTGGCAGAAATTCAAACACTTGGAAGCTAAAAACCACTCTGCTCAAGAATGTTTGGGTCAAGCAGGAAATCAAAGAAGAACTTAAACAATTCATGGAAACCAATGAGAACGAAAACACATTGGTCCAAAACCTATGGGATACTGCAAAGGCTGTCCTAAGGGGGAAATACATAGCCATCCAAGCCTCACTCTAAAAAATAGAAAAATCCCGAATTCACCAACTAACTCTACACCTTAAAGAACTAGAGAAAAAGCAACAAACGATGCCTAAGCCACACATTAGAAGAGAAATAATTAAGATTAGAACAGCGATCAATGAATTAGAAACCAGAAACACAGTAGATCAGATCAACGAAACTAGAAGCTGGTTCTTTGAAAGAATTAATAAGATCAATAAACCACTGGCCAGGCTTATCCAAAAGAAAAGAGAAAGGACCCAAATTAATAAAATTATGAATGAAAGGGGAGAGATCATGACTAACACCAAGGAAATGGAAACAATTATTAGAAATTATTATCAACAACTATATGCCAGTAAACTGAGCAACCTTGATGAAATGGTTGCCTTCCTGGAAACCTGTAACTACCAAGACTGAAACAGGAAAAAATTCACAATCTGAATAGGCCAATAACTCATAACGAGATTTAAGCAGTGATCAAAAACCTCCCCCAAAAAACAAGAGTCCAGGGCCTGATGGATTCCTTGGGGAATTCTACCAAACATCCAAAGAAGAAATAATACCTATTGTCCTGAAGCTGTTTCAAAAGATAGAAACAGAAGGAAAGCTTCCAGACTCATTCTATGAGGCCAGCATTACCTTAATCCCCAAACCAGGCAAAGACCCCATCAAAAAGGAGAATTTCAGACCGATATCCCTGATGAATATAGATTCCAAAATCCTCAACAAAATCCTAGCTAATAGGATCCAACAATACATTAAAAGGATCAGCCACCACGACCCAGTGGGATTTATCCCTGGGATGCAAGGGTGGTTCAACATTCGCAAATCGATCAATGTGATAGAACACATTAATAAGAGGAGAGAGAAGAACCATATGGTCCTCTCAATTGATGCAAAAAAAGCATTTGATAAAATACAACATCCTTTCCTGATTAAAACTCTTCAGACTATAAGGATAGAGGGAACATTCCTCAAGTTCATAAAATCCATCTATGAAAAACCCACAGCGAATATCATGCTCAATGGGGAAAAGCTGAGAGCATTTCCCTTAAGATCAGGAACATGTCAAGGATGTCCACTCTCACCACTAGTGTTCAACATGGTACTAGAAGTCTTAGCAACAGCAATCAGACAACAAAAAGAAATAAAAAGGTATTCAGATTGGCAAAGAAGAAGTCAAACTTTCTCTTGTCACAGATGACATGATACTTTATGTGGAAAACCCAAAAGACTCTACACCCAAATTACTAGAACTCATACAGCAATGTGGCAGGATACAAAATCAATGCACAGAAATCAGTTGCTTTTTTTTTTTTTTTTAAGATTTTATTTATTTATTTGACACAGAGAGAAAGTTAACAAGAGCAGGAACACAAGCGGGGGAGTGGGAGAAGGAGAAGCAGGCTTCCCGCCGAGCAGGGAGCCCTATGCGGGGCTCGATCCCAGGACGCTGGGATCATGACCTGAGCCGAAGGCAAACACTTAATGACTGAGCCACCCAGGCACCCCAATCAGTTGCTTTCTTATACACTAACAATGCACCTGTAGAAAGAGAGATTAGAGAGTCAATCCCATTTACAATAGCACCAAAAACCATAAGATACCTTGGAATAAACCTAACAAAAGAGGTAAAGGATCTATACTCTAGGAACTACAGAACACTCATGAAAGAAATTGAAGAAGACACAAAAAGATAGAAAAACATTCCATGCTCATGGATCGGAAGAATAAACATTGTTAAAATGTCTATGCTACCCAGAGCAATCTATACCTTCAATGCCATCCCAATCAAAACTCCAATGACATTTTTCAAAGTGCTGGAACAAACAATCCTAAAATTTGTATGGAATCAGAAAAGTCCGTGAATCACCAAGGAAATGTTGAAAAAGAAAAAGAAAGCTGGGGGCATCACGTTGCCTGATTTCAAGCTATATTACAAAGCAGTGATCACCAAGACAGCATGGTACTGGCACAGAAACAGACATATAGACCAATGGAACAGAATAGAGAGCCCAGATATGGACCCTCAACTCTATGGTCAAATAATCTTCGACAAAGCAGGAAAAAATGTGCAATGGAAAAAATACAGTCTCTTCAATAAATGGTGCTGGGAAAATTGGACAGCCACATGCAGAAGAATGAGACTTGACCATTCTTTAACACCATACACAAAGATAAACTCAAAATGGATGAAAGACCTCAATGTGAGACAGGAATCCATCAAAATCCTAGAGGAGAACATAGGCAGTAACCTCTTTGACATCGGCCACAGCAACTTCTTTCAAGATACACCTCCAAAGGCTAGTGAAACAAAAGCAAAAATAAACTTCTGGGATTTCATCAAGATAAAAAGCTTCTGCACAGCAAAGGAAACAGTCAACAAAACAAAGAGGCAACCCACAGAATGGGAGAAGATATTTGCAAATGACACTACAGATAAAGAGCTGATATCCAAGATCTATAAAGAACTTCTCAAACTCAACACCCAAAAAACAAATAATCAAGTCAAAAAGTGGGCAGAAGATATGAACAGACACTTCTCTGAAGAAGACATACAAATGGCTAACAGACACATGAAAAAATGTTCATCATCATTTGCCATCAAGGAAATTCAAATCAAAACCGCATTGAGATATCACCTTACACCAGTTAGAATGACAAAAATTGACAAGGCAAGAAACAACAAATGTTGGAGAGGTTGTGGAGAAAGAGGAACCCTCTTACACTGTTGGTGGGAATGCAAGTTGGTATAGCCACTTTGGAAAATAGCGTGGAGGTGCCTCAAAAAATTAAAAATAGAGCTACCCCATGACCCAGCAATTGCACTCCTGGATATTTACCCCAAAGACAGATGTAGTGAAAAGAAGGACCATATGCACCCCAATGTTCATAGCAGCAATGTCCGCAATAGCCAAACCATGGAAAGAGCCGAGATGCCCTTCAACAGATGAATGGATAAAAAAAGATGTGGTCCATATATACAATGAAATATTCCTCAGCCATCAGAAAGGATGAATACTCAACTTTTACATCAACATGGATGGGACTGGAGGAGATTATGTTAAGTGAAATAAGTCAAGCAGAGAAAGTCAATTATCATATGGTTTCACTTATTTGTGGAACATAAGGACTATCATGGAGGACATTAGGAGAAGGAAGGGAAAAATGAAGGGGGCGGGAATCGGAGGGAGAAATGAACCATGAGAGACTCTATAGACTCTGAGAAACAATCTGAGGGTTTTAGAGGGGAGGGTTTGGGGGGATGGGTTAGCCCGGGGATGGGTTTTAAGGAGGGCATGTACTGCATGGAGCACTGGGTGTTATACGAAAACAATGAATCGTGGATCACTGCATCAAAAACTAATGATGTATTGTATGGTGACTAACATAACATAATAAAATAAAATTTTAAAAAGTATTTTCTAATTTTCAATATATTTTCTTATCTTTACATATGTTCTTATATCTTCAGGGCAAAATTTCTAAAATATAAAATAATCACACAGTAGAGATAATCAATAATGCCATGTTTGGGCTCTTTGAAAACACTAAGAAAATTGATAAGCATCTGGTAAGACCAATAAAGAAAAGGGGGAGCACAAATAGTAAATGCCAGGAATAAAAAGGGACTTCAGTACAGATTCTAGAGATATTAAAAAGATAATGGGAGGAAATTATGAGCAACACATGCTAAAAAATTGAGAATTTAAATGCAATGTGTAAATTCCTAGAAAAACACAGTTTACCAAACTAAAAAGAGAAAATCTGATTTGTTTATAATAAAAGATATTGAATCTAAACTGAAGCCTTCCAACAAAACAAACAAACCAACACAAAATGTAAATCTCCTGACCCAGATGCTTTGATTTTCTTAATATTAGGGGGAAAATGACATCAATCCTACATAAACTGGCATAGAGAATGTAAAAGGCAGGTATACTCTTTCTGTGAGGCTTAGTAATAAAATTCCACAAGGACAGTGGAAGTGAACATTATAGGCTGTGAAAATCTTATGGATATAAATATTTCTAAAAAATATTTAGCAAACTGAATCCATCAATATATACTAAGGGTAGTATATCATGACCAAGTTGAGTTTATACTAGAATGCAAGATCTGTTTCACATTGGAGAATTCGTTAATATCACAAACTCAATGTAATTTATCACATTAATACATTCAATGAAACTGTGTGATTATCTTAATAGATACAAAAAATTAAACATTTATTTATGAAAAAACTGTCAACCCTTTAGAATAGAAGAAAATTTCTTTAACCCAATAAATGGCATCGACAAAAAATACCTATAGCAAACATCATGCTTAATGGTGAAACCTAGAGCGTTTCCTCTTGGTATCAGGAACAGGAAAAGAGTTGCTCCCTATCATTTTTATTTGACATGTATTAGTGGTCCTAGCCAATGCAAGAAGACAAGAATAAAGCAATAAAAATTGAAAGGGAGGAAATTAAATAGTTATTATTATTTGCAGACACTATGATCCTAACAAAATTATTAGAGTGAGTTAACAAGGTTGATGGATTCAAAGTTATCACCTGCAGAAAAAATCAGTTGCAAGCCTTTCTCTTTCTGCCATCTTGGAGCCCATGGAGGCCTGCTGGGAACAGGACTAAAATGACAAATAGTCTGAAAGGCTGTGGTCTAAGGTCATTTTTGCTGGCTATAAGCAGGGTCTCTGGGACCAGAGGGAGCACATAGCTCTTCTTAAAATCAAAGGTGTTTATGCTTGAGATGAAACTGAATTCTATCTAGACAAGAGATGTGCTTATGTGTACAAAGCAAAGAACAGCACAATGACTCCTGGTGGTAAACCAAACAAAACCAGAGTAATCTGGGGAAAAGTTACTCATGCTCATGGAAAGAGTGGCATGGTTCATGCCAAATTCCGAAGCAGCCTTCCTGCTAAAGCCATTGGCCACACATTGGTGTGATGCTGTACCCCTCAAGGATTTAAACTTACTGAAAAGTAAATAAACAAAGATGTAGATTTAAAAAAAAAAAAAGAAAAAAATCAGTTGCCTTTTAATATGTAAGCAAGAATCAGAAAATGAGATAAAACTAATCCATTTAAGTGGCATAAAATATAAAATACATAGGAACAGACAATATTGCGAGGGAAAAGACGACTCATAGAATAAGAGAAAATATTTGTAAATCATATATTTGATAAGGAATTAACATCAAGAATACAGAAAGAATCCCTACAACTCAACCACACACACACAAAAGCACACCACCACCACCACCAACAGAAAACCCGAACAAACAAGAAAACAAAACAAAACAAAAAACACTTCAGAACAAACCAATGTAATTTATCACATTAATACATTCAATGAGAGAAACTGTGTGATTATCTTAATAGATACAAAAAATTAAACATTTATTTATGAAAAAAACTGTCAACCCTTTAGAATAGAAGAAAATTTCTTTAACCCAATAAATGGCATCGACAAAAAATACCTATAGCAAACATCATGCTTAATGGTGAAATGGGCAAGGGACTTGAATAGATGTTTTCTTAAAGATGATACACAAATGGCCAATAAACACACGGAAAGATGCTCCACATTATTAGTGGCTGGGGAAATGCAAATCAAAGCCACGATGAGATATCACCTCACATTCATTAGGATGGGTTGCTAATAAAAATGAAATGTAACAAGCATAGGCAAGGATGTGGAGAAATGGGAACCCCTGTGCATTGCTGGTGAGAATGTAAACTAGTGTGAACCCTGGGGAAAAGAGTTCTGTGTTGCCAATTCCCTCCCTAGATGTTTCAAAAGATTGGAAGGGGAGAAACTCAAACAAATACCTGTACACCCATGGTTATGGTAGTACTAGTCACAATAGTCAAAAGGTGGAGACAATCCAAATGTCCATCAACAGATGAATGGATAAACGAAGTGTGAATGGAATACTATTCAGCCATTATTCATCCTGAAAAAAGAAATTCAGAATGAAATTTCTTCTTTTTTTTATTATGTTATGTGAGTCACCATGCATTACATCTTTACTTTTTGATGTAGTGATCCACGGTTCATTGTTTGCGTATAACACCCAGTGCTCCATGCAGTACGTGCCCTCCTTAAAACCCATCACCGGGCTAACCCATCCCCCCACTCCCTCCCCTCTGAAATCCTCAGTTTGTTTCTCGGAGTCCGTAGTCTTTCATGGTTCATCTCCCCTTCTGATACTCCCCCCTTCATTTTTCCCTTCCTTCTCCTATTGTCCTCCATGTTATTCCTTATGTTCCACATATAAGTGAAACCATATGATAATTGTCTTTCTTTGCTTGACTTCTTTCTTTTTTTTTTTTAATAAAAGATTTTATTTATTTATTTGACAGAGAGAGACACAGCGAGAGAGGGAACAGAAGCAGGGGGAGTGGGAGAGGGAGAAGCAGGCTCCCACAGAGCAGGGAGCCCGATGCGGGGCTCGATCCCAGGACCCCGGGATCATGACCTGAGCCGAAGGCAGACGCGTAACAACTGAGCCACCCAGGGGCCCCTTGACTTATTTCACTTAGCATAATCCCCTCCAGTTCCATCCATGTCAATGCAAATGGTGGGTATTCATCCTTTCAGAATGAAATTCTGACATGTATTATACCATGGATGAACTTTGAAAATATTAGGCTAAGTGAAATAAGCAAGACCAAACCAAACTGAACCAAACCAAACCAAACCAAACCAAACCAAACCAAACCAAACCAAAC
>NW_023270447.1:84697733-84760741 GCF_011800145.1 Mirounga leonina | reverse complement strand
ACCAAACCAAACCAAACCAAACCAAACCAAACCAAACCAAACCAAACAAAAACCCTGTATGCTTTCACTTATATGAGGTACCTGGAACAGGAAAATTCATAGAGCTGGAAAGTAGAACAGGGATTACCAGGGCCTGGGGGAAGTAGAAATGGGGAGCTATTGCTTAACAGACAGGATAATCAAAAAGCTCTAGAGGTGTGGAGTGATGGAAACAAACATACATACTGATGGGGAGAATATAAATTGACATATTGGACAACAGTTTGGCGTCATCTAGCAAAGTTGAAGACACACATACCTTATTACCGGCAATTCCACTGCTATATGGCTATATATCTTAAAGCAGAGGTTTCCAAAGCAAGATCCCTGGAGATCCTCAAGCTTCCTTCGGGGGACCTGCAAGGGCAAAACTATTTTCTTAATAATACTAAGAGGTTATTTGTCCCTTTTCACCGTGTCAACGTTGGTTCTGATAGTGGAGAAGCAGCGGGTGGGTAAAGCAGCTGGTGCCCATGCATGAATCAAGGCAGGGGCACCCGTGGGGCTAAAGCCGTATTCTCCACCACCACACACTTGCGGTAGAATAATTAATAATAATAATGATGATGATGATGATGATGACAACGATGATGCTAGTTTCACTTAAGGTTATCCTTGACAAAGAAGTAAAAATTATTAATTTTATTAAATCTTGACCTTTGTGCTGTGTGATGAAAGAAAAGGTAGGTGTGAGTAAAATTCTGCTGTTGCATACCCAAAAATGACATTCTCTTGAAAAACAGTACTGAAGTTGTAAGCAGAAGTAGGTAGGCTTTTTTTTTTTAATTAAATACCATTTTTACTTGAAGACATGATGGGTAGAAAAACGTGGTTATTCAAATTGGATCATCTGGCAGATATTTTCTTAAAAATGAATGAAGTAAGTCTGACACTTCAGGGAACACTGGACATTAGTTGTTGCCAATGACAGAGTTTTGAGCTTTCAAACTAAAACTAGAATTTTGGAAAACTTGTATCCATCACTGTGAGCTGGTCAACTTGCTAATGCAAATCACTAGTGGTATTAGCAGATGCAATTTTTAAAATATCATATAATATGCCAACATTTGGAAGATTTGTAAGGCTTAGTATACCCATGTATTTCAAATGATCACCATGATGTTACAAAATCACAAATAATTGAAAGATCTACTCAAAGCGCAAGCTCAACCAGTGGATTTTAATGTAACAGAGCTCAGAGAGGTGACTGAATAGTTTCAGATTCCACATTGTAACTAACCTTTAAGAAATTACCACTCACTGAGTTTTGCTGTAGCACAAAGAATATCAACAATTAGCGGCAAAGCCTATTAAAATATTTCTCTCTCTTCTAACCACAAATCTATACAAAATTAGATTTTCTCCTTTACACAGAACAATATATCACAACACATGGAATTTTTTTGAAATCAACAAATCATAATATATTTATATTAATCTATTGGGCTTGCCCATTTTGTGGTATAAATATCCTCACCATGAATGATTTTGAGCTACCAATGTGATTTTACAGAATGTAATATTGGGAAGAGATGGGCACCGTTGGCTCTCATGAGCTGCTATGACCTGGCTCCAGAGCCCAGTACAATTCATATTTTAAAAAGCCTATTGAGATACCACCTTACACCAGTTAGAATGGCAAAAATGGATGCGGAAAGAAACAACAAATGTTGGAGAGGTTGTGGAGAAAGGGGAACCCTCTTACACTGTTGGTGGGAATGCAAGTTGGTACAGCCACTTTGGAAAACAGTGTGGAGGTGCCTCAAAAAATTAAAAATAGAGCTACCCTATGACCCAGCAATTGCACTACTGGGCATTTACCCCAAAGATACAGATGTAGTGAAAAGAAGGGCCACATGGACCCCAATGTTCATAGCAGCAATGTCCACAATAGCCAAACCCATGGAAGGAGCTGAGATGCCCTTCAACAGACGAATGGATAAAGAAGATGTGGTCCATATATACAATGGAATATTCCTCAGCCATCAGAAAGGATGAATACCCAACTTTTGCGTCAATATGGATGGAACTGGAGGAGATTATGCTAAGTGAAATAAGTCAAACAGAGAAAGTCAATTATACGGTTTCACTTATTTATGGAACATAAGGAATAGTATGGAGGACATTAGGAGAAGGAAGGGAAAAATGAAAGGGGGGAATCAGAGGGGGAAAAGAACCATGAGAGACTATGGACTCCAGGAATCAAACTGAGGGTTTTAGAGGGGAGGGGTTGGGGGGATGGGTTAGCCCGGTGAAGTGTATTAAAGAGGGCACATACTGCATGGAGCACTGGGTGTAATATGCAAACAACGAATCATGGAGCACTACATCAAAAACTAATGATATAATGTATGGTGACTAACATAACATAATAAAAAAAAATCTGAAAAAAAAAAAATAAATAAATAAAAAATTTAGGACCCCTTTGGGTCCTAAATAATTTTTAAGAAACTAGAAATTTGAGAACCACGACCCTAGAGAAATGGCTGTATCTGGGTTCCAGGAGACATGTACAAAAAAGTCAAAGAACCACAGCTACAGGCAACATGAGTGAATCTTAAAAATATTATCTGTAGGGACACCTGGGTGGCTCAGTCAGTTAAGCATCTGCCTTCGGCTCAGGTCATGATCCCATGGTCCTGGGATCGAGTCCCACATCATGCTCCCTGCTCGCCGGGGGGAGTCTGCTTCTCCCTCTCCCTCTGCCTCCTCCCCCCACTCATGCTCTGTCTCTCTTTCTCAAATAAATAAATAAAATCTTAAAAAAAATATTAACTGTATTGAGGAAAAGAAACCAGATTCAAATGAATACATGCTATACAGTTCCATTTATACCAACTCCACAAACAGGCAACATTAGTGTATACGAAGGCATCCTTTGGTGCTCAGCATAAAAAAAAAAAAAGCAAGGAAGTGACAGCTACGGAAGTCAGGTTGGAAAGGAGGAGGTGTGGGGTTTTGCTCTACTGTAATTCATTTATCTGTACATTTATTTTTTTATTTTTTTTTTTTAAGATTTTATTTATTTGACAGAGAGAGATACAGCAAGAGAGGGAACACAAGCAGCGGGAGTGGGAGAGGGAGAAGCAGGCTCCCCGCCGAGCAGGGAGCCCAATGTGGGGCTCGATCCCAGGACCCTGGGACCATGACCTGAGCTGAAGGCAGACGCTTAACGACTGAGCCACCCAGGTGCCCCATGTACATTTATTTTTAATGTACCTGTTCATATTGTGTTACATTTTATAATTAAAAGTTTTTAAAAATGGAATTATACAGAACACATGACTCCCCTGTACTTGGATTGGAAGGGCATCGCCCCCTTCCTGGCTCTAGCCTGCCCAGACCACTGTCCCTGCCAAATAGAGGTTTGCCATGCTCTGCGGTGTGTCTTCATGTCCTTTCCCCACCACATGGTTGGTTTCAAGAGGGAACAAATGGTTTCTTGGAGTTCCTCTACTTTTGTTTAAAGACTGTTGGGAAAATACATTCTCTGAATTGCCTACTTGAAATTGGATGTCTTCATTTGTGGCAAGTGAGACTACAGCGTTCTGCTTCTTTAATTCAACCATATCAGAGACACCTTTCTCTGTTAGCATTTTGTAACAACTACAGAGTATTTCATTATATAGATGTACCATAATTTATTGAACCAGCCCTCCCTCAATAGATAGGTTGTTCCTAATTTTTTTTTGCTTAGTGAATAAACAAAATAATGGCTTTTCTCCCATTGGACCTCAGAGGGGTCCCTCTGTGGGGATGGGACCCTGGTCTAGTCACTGATGCATTACACACACAGCTCAGTGCCCAAGATGTAGCATGTGTTCAATAAAATGATTGTGAGGTGAATGAAGACTAACCGAATGAACCACATGGTATCAGTTTGAGCACAAAGATAGGATTCTTTGTGGAAGCCCCTTGGGCAAAGGGGCAGACGAGCACTGAGTGGAGCCCAGGGGTCTAGGCCTGAATCAGAGTGGATTCAGATCCCAACTCTCCCACATGGGTGACTTTAAACAGCTACTTAATCTCTCCTTGCTTCACTGCTCTCATCTGTAAAATAGGTATAAAGTGGCATCTGCTTCATAGGGCTGCTATGAGAATTAGATGAGTGACTACATGCAAATGTCTCCGCATGGGCCTAGCACATCAGCACTAGAGTAATAGAATTAGTAATAGAATGTGATAATCTCAACTCATCCTTATAAAAGTACCCCAAGGATGATGCCTCTCACAGGGTGACAACACGAAAACGAGGTCCTTCTGGGCCTTCATTTGTGGTGGTTATTGTTGGTTCGATTTGCTTCTATGGGGCCGGTTTTTCTCCTGAAGAATCAGCTTCCCCCTTAAGGAGAGTATTTGTAGGCACAGCCTATCACCATGGAGACAGTCAACAGTAGGGAATCCAAGATCGGGTCACCTCTCCTTGGAGGCTGAAAGTAGACTCTCGGGCCCATTTGTTTTGTGAAATTGACAGAGTGTCATCATCTATACCCACTCAGAAGGGCATCTGGGAAGATGAAAAAGACACCCTAAACTCAGCAACTGCGTAACATCTCCCCGCTCCTGAAACCTGAAACTGTGGCAAGTCGAAAGACTCAGGGCAAACACTTACCATGCAGTTTTTGACTGCAGTAAGTCCACAGTCCTTCTCTACCCCAAGCTGGAAGGTCGAGACCAAGTATTCAACCCGAGTGCTCACTGGAAACTGGGTGGAAGAGAGGATGAAGGTAAGGAGTGGGAGAAAGTGGACAGAGGGCTTGCAGTGGCCTGGCAGGCAGAGATAAGAATGGGGTCATTACTATTTCCAAATTAAGGGTCACAGATGGTTACATCTTAAGAATGTGACATTAGGGTGTCTGTGCTCTTCACAGGGGAGTTACATGCAAGCCATCATCAAGGTCACCATTATATCTTGAAAATGCCATAGCAGAGGTGTCAACATAGCTGTGCCTCAGCATTATTTTCAGTGGAGTGTTTCCAGGCATCTGGTGTTCCCGTCCCTAATTGCTCTGCACCTTGATTTGCAGAGCGTCTGCTGTCCCTGGCCTGGCCCTTCCCAGAGTGGGGTACTTGCCAAGGCAGTCTTGTCACTCCCGGCATTCCTGTTCCACAACCTTGCGCTGCCTGTGAATTTCAGTTTTTACTTTCAAAACAGAACAGATGGGCTCTTGGTGTCCCCATGTACTTTAAAGGCCAACACAAAAATACTTTGCCTGAATTGGCCTACTTGAAATTGAATATCTTTATTTGTGGTGGCAATCAAGACTGAGTCACTTACATTTCTGCGGAGACATGGAGATATCCTCATGTCTTCTTGGGAAATGGGCAAGAGGACGATACACAATTGGTAATTTTGGTGGGGAAGGGTGGTGGTGACTTCTGAGAACTGGAAAAGGCTGTTTTGGGGGAGAACATTTGCATTCACCACCCCTCCGGCTAGATGTGGCCTGTGGCCATTGTTAGTTCTCATTGGACTTGGCCTTATTTGGGGAGCAGGTGTGTGTAAGAGAAGGTCCAAGGGCAGGAAGAACTGGCTGAGCAATCCCTCCAGGCTCCTGTGGGCGAGATAGCACCCACGGATAATATGGGCTGGTCCTACGCCTAGAAGAGGTCGCATGAAGAGAGCAGAGTTGGAGTGATATGAAAAATATGACAGACTAAGAAGCTCCAGCTCCTTACTTTCCCACAGAAATCCTTAAGAAACAACTATAGCCTAGCTAAAATAAGTATAAAAGAGTTCTGAAAAGCAGTCAAAGGTCCACAGCAACCAAACAAATGCCCAATTTAGAGAAAGTCACATTCAAAATGGTAGTAAATTCCATGGTATTTTTACTTGCTCTTTTCACATCTTCTCCTTAGAACAGCATGGCGTAGTGTAAGAGAAGCAGTGGCTCAGCTCCCGGTTCCTTCCCTTGCACCCAGAGAGAGTGGAGCAACATTTTAATCTGTCTGGAGGCCGCTTGAGGGATTGGCCCCTCTGCTTTGCTTAACTCAGACCTCAGATAAGGAAAAGTGTCTTAGTTCATGTTTCAGGCTAAGAAAAGCAGTTGAAAGCAGGGGTGGTTATAGCTGATGAAAGCTGCTAGGGGACTACAGACCTGTGAAAGTCTGAGGCCGGAGATTGCAGGTGGAGAAATGCAACAGAACATAAAAGGCCTTGAGAAGAAGCAGGGGAGACACTCTTGGGGAAATTAAAGCATTTTAAAGTAGCTGTGTATATAGACTAACTAAAAAAGCACACCACACACACACACACACACACACACACGGGTTCAGGCAAGATGCATGCTCAGAAAACTCCTGAGAACTTAAGACTTCATTCACCCTGGAACATGTCCTGTTAGTTAGTGGAGATCTTCCCTTAAATGGACTGGACAGAAACCTTAAAACAACTACCTTGAATATGCATAAAGAGCTAAAA
The DNA here is from genome assembly GCF_011800145.1 of Mirounga leonina. Classification (NCBI taxonomy): domain Eukaryota; kingdom Metazoa; phylum Chordata; class Mammalia; order Carnivora; family Phocidae; genus Mirounga; species Mirounga leonina. The sequence continues at coordinate 84,754,281 of NW_023270447.1, read as the reverse complement.
GAAAACATGAACAAAGAACTAAAGGAAATCAGGAAAATAATATATGAACAAAATGAGAATATCAATAAAAAATAGAAATTATAAAAAGAAATCAAACAGAAATTATGGAGCTGAAAAATACAATAACTACATTGAAAAAAATTCACTAGAGGTGTTTGACAGTGGACTTGAATAGGCAGAAGAAAGAATAAGAGAACTTGAAGAGAGATCATTTGAAATTCTTGAGTCTGAGGAGACAAAAAAAGGAATAAAAAAATGAGAACAGAGTCTAAGGACTTACGGGTCACCATCATGAAGACCAGTATACACATTATGGGAGAAAAAAGAAAGGGGCAGAAAGAATATTTGAAGAAATAATGACTGAAAACTTCCTAAATTTGAAGACAAGACATGTGTTTACAAATCCAAGAATCTCTGTGAACTCCAGTAGGAAAAATCCAAAGAGACTCCCACAAAGACATATTATACTCAACCTGTTGAAAGTCAAATACAAACGAATTTGAAAGCAGCAAAATCAAAATGACACATCATGTACAAAGCAGCCTTTATAAGAATATCAGTAGATTTCTCAACAGAAACCTTGCAGGCCAAAAGGGGGTGGGGTGATATATTTAAAGTGCTAAAAAACAAAACAAGACAAAAAAAACCCCATAACATTTATCCACTGAGAATACTATAGCTAGCAAAACCACCCTTCAAAAATGAAGGAGGAACTAAAGCACCCCCAGATAAACCAAAACTGAAGGAGTTCATTACCACTAGGTCTGCCCTACAAGAAATGGAGCAATGCTAGACAGTAACCAAAAGCCATATGAAATAAAGACCTCTGGTAAAGGTAAACACATGGACAAATATAAAAACCACGATTATTGTAATTTTGGTTTGTAACTCCACTATTTTTATAGGATTTAAAAAACAAATGCATAAAGATAATTATAAATCTGTGTTAATGGGTACAAAATATATCAAGATGCAGTTTATGACATCAGTACCATAAAATGGGAGATGGCAGGGCTGTAACAAAGCAGAGTTTTTATATATGAGCTAAGTCAAGTTGGTGTCCATTTAAAATAGGTTGCTAAAAAGATTGTTATAACTTTAGGATGTTATGTGCAATCCCCATGATAACTACAAAGAAAATATCTCTAGAATATATATGAAAGGAAATGAGAAGGAAATAAAAATGTGTCATTGAAAATAACCAACTGAACACAAACAAAGGTAGTAATGGAGGAAATGAGGGACAAAAAAAATGCTGAAGAAAACAAATTAAAAAATGGCAAAAGTAAGTCCTCCCCTGACAGTAATTACTTTAAATGTAAATAGATTAACTTTTCAATCAAAAGACATAGATTGGCAAAATGGTGGGGGGGGACTCAAAACCTAGGCTGCAACTATATGCCATCTATGAGACTGTCTTTAGATCTAAGGGCATGCATAGGTTGAAAGGGAAAGGACAGAAAAAGTTATCCATCCAAATAGCAACCAAAAGAGAGTGGGTTGGCTATACCAATATCATTAAAAAAATAGACCTTAAGTCAAAAATTGGTATAAGAGCCAAAGAAGGACAGTATATATTGAAGAAAGGGTCATGAAGAAATAGAAAATCTGAATAGATCTATAACAAGTAAGAAACAAAAACATCTCCAAAATACAAGTCCATAACTAGATGGCTTTACTGGTGAATTCTACTTAGCATTTGACTACCATAACATAACAAAGGCCATATATGAAAAGCCACAGCTAACGTCATACTCAATGGTAAAAGACTAAAAATCTTTTCTTCTAAGATCAGGAATAAGACAAGAATGTCTGCTTTGCCAGTTCTATTCAACATAGTATTAAAAGTTCTAGCCAGAGCAATTAGGCAAGAAAAAGAAATAAAAAACATAGAAATTGGAAGGGAAGAAGTAAAATTATCTCTGTTTGCAGATGACAGGATCTTATATGTACCAAACCTTAGAGACCACACATACACAAACAAACAAAAAAAACCCAAAAAACCCAGAAAAAAACTGTCAAAACTGATAAATTAATTTGGCAAAGTAGCAAGATACAAAAATCAACATGCAAAAATCGGTTGCATTTCTATACACTGACAATGAACTATCTAAAAGGGGGACGAAAAAAAAAACAATTCTATTTATAATAGCACCAAAAAGATTAAAATACTTAGGAATAAACTTAACCACAGAAGCAAAAGACTTATATAATGAAAACTACGAAATATTGTCAAAAGAAATAAAACACAATGTCAATAGATGGAAAGATGTCCTATGTTCATGGATTGGAAGACACAATATCATTAAGATGTCATACTACCCAAAACTGGCAATCCCCAAAATCGATTTCCAGTTTCCAAATGGGAAATCAGTGCAATCCTTATGATTTTTTTTTTTTTGCAGAAATTAAAAAATCCACCTTAAAATTCATTTGGAATCTCAAGAAACTGAATAGCCAAAACAATCTTGAAAAGAAAAGAAGTACAAAGTTGGAGGATTCACATTCTCTGATTTCAAAAATTACTATAAAGCTATAGTAACCAAATATTGGGATACTGGCATAAAGGCAGGCATATAACAAATGGAACAAAATAAAGAGCTCAGAAGTAAGTCCTTACATATCTGGTCAAATGATTTAAACAGGGCTGGCAAGATCATTCAATGGTGAAAGGACAGTCTTTTCAACAAATGGTGCTGGGAAAACTGCATATCCAAACGTGAAAGAATGAAGTTGGACCCTTACCTTACACTACATACAAAAATTAATTCAAAATGGATCAACACCTAGATGTAAGACCTAAAACTGTAAAACTCTTAGAAGAAAACATAAGAGAAAACTTCATGACGTTGAATTTGGTAGTGATTTTTTGTATAGGACACCAAAATTATAGATAACAAAAGAGAAAGAAATAGGTAAATTGGACTTTCATCAAAATTGAAGATTTTTATTCATCAAAGAACACTATCAACAGAGTGAAAAGATAATTCATGGAAGGGGATAAAATGTTTGCCAATATTATATATGATAAAGGATTAATATCCAAAATATATAAAGAACTCCTACAACTCAACAACAAAAACACAAACAATTAAAAATGGGGAAAAACCTGAACAGATATTCCTCCAAGTTATGCAAATGGCCAATAAGCACATGAAAAGATGCCCAACATCACTAGTCATTAGGGAAAAGCAAATCAAAACTGTAAGATACCACTTCACACCCATTAGGATGGCTATGATAAAAAAAAAAAAAGAAAGAAAGAAAAAGAAAGCAGCAGATGGGGCGCCTGGGTGGCTCAGTTGGTTAAGCGACTGCCTTCGGCTCAGGTCATGATCCTGGAGTCCCTGGATCGAGTCCCGCATCGGGCTCCCTGCTCGGCAGGGAGTCTGTTTCTCCCTCTGACCCTCCACCCTCTCATGTGCTCTCTCTCATTCTCTCTCTCTCAAATAAATAAATAAAATCTTTAAAAAAAAAAAAAAAGAAAGTAGCAGGTGTTGGTGAGGATGTGGAGAAATTGGAACACTTGTGCATGATTAGTGGGAATGTAAATGGGGCAGCTGCTGTGGTAGACAGTATGGCAGTTGTTAAAAACATTAAACATAGGGGCGCCTGGGTGGCTCAGATGGTTACGCATCTGCCCTCGGCTCAGGTCATGATCTCAGGGTCCTGGGATCGAGCCCCGCATTGGGCTCCCTGCTCAGTGGGGAGCCTCCTTCTCCCTCTCCTTCTGTCATTCCCTCCGCTTGTGCTCTCTGGCTCTATCTCTCTGTCAAATAAATAAATAAATAAATCTTAAAAAGAAAAACATTAAACATAGAATGACCATATGACCCAGCAATTCCGTTTCTGGGTTTACACCCAAAAGAACTGAAAGCAGGATTTTGAAGAGAGATCTTCATACATCTGTGTTTGTAGCAGCATTATTCACAGTAGCCAAAAGGTAGAATGGATAAGCAAAATGTAGGGTATGCCTACAATAAAATATTACTCAGCCTTTAAAAGGAAGAAAATTCTTACACATGCTACACTGTAGATAAACCTCAAAAACATCATGTTAAGTGAAATAAGCCAGGCGTGGAAAGACAAATACTGTATGATTCCACTTGTATGAAGTACCTTGAGTAGTCAAATTCATAGAGACAGAGAACAGAATGGTGGGTGCCACGGGCAAAGGGCGGGAGCCATTTAATGGGCTGAGTTTTAGTTTGAGAAGATGAAGAAGTTCTGGAGCCAGGTGATGATGATGGTTGCATAACCATATAAGTGTACTTAATGCTACTGAACTGTGTATGTAAAAATGGTTAAAATGGTAAATTTTGTTCTATTTTACCACAATAAATTAAAAAAAAAAGGGAACCAGGAAACATAATATAATGGGGCGGGGGGTGGGGGGAAGAGTGGAACTGGGAAGAGGTGAGGAAAATAAAGAAAAAAAAAGAGAGGAGGGAGGCAAACAGGAGGGGGGAGCAGGGAGAGAGAACACAAAGGGAACAGGTACAGAAGGTGAGAAGTGGTCAGGTGACCAGGAAAGTAAGAGCTTTCCTGAGGCGTGGGATGCCAAGTGCCTGAGCGCAGTCCTTTCTGAGCTTTGGAAGGGAGGGGGCAAAATTAAGCTTGCATTGTGAGGATGCCCTGGGCTCCGTGTTTACCCTTTCTCTGCCCAGCTTTCCCTAGCCCAGGAGGGAAAGGGATGCTGCAGAAGTGGGAGAAGCTGCATCACAGAAGTTATCCTGACCATTTCGTCTCTTTCAGTTCACCAAAGCCCCGGAGGAAACACCTCAGTGCATTTACAGAAAAGAGTACGTCCCCTTCCCAGGCCACAGACCAGACCAGATCTCCAGGTGGTATGGCAAGAAGAGAATTGAGGTACGAGGGAGTGGGGGCCCCACACTCAGGCCTGGGCTCACCCCAGTGCTCAGGAGCCACCACCTGCCAGCTTCTTCTAAGCTCAGTTCCCCCTAGGGGACACAGTAGTAGTCTTGTGAGCACCCTCCCCAACCCAGGGGCTGCGGATGGCATCCACCTTTATTTACAATCTGCCAAATCTCAAACTGGTAGCATTCCCCCCCCCACCCTGTATCCCAGCACTGTCCTGGATCATTTTCCAGTTCCTCCAGGTTCTCCCAACAGGATGTAGGCAAAGGGTGTGGGAAATAAACAAGCAAGGTAAATACCGAGTTAAGGGGAACATAGAAATCACATAAGGTCCTCCAAAAGCGAGTAGCGGTGATGCTTGGATGACAGTATTTTGTATCTTCTATGCCCCAGCTTCCTGTTCTTTTGTATAAAAAGTCAGGGACCATTCGGCCCTCTCTCACTCATTGAGTGCGTGCCCTTGTGTCGCAGGTCCCCGGAGCAGGAAGCAGGGCACTGTGACCTCAGGACATGTCCCCCCACCCGCACCCCCCAACCCCATACCTGCCTAAACTCAGGGTGGGGGCACAGAGTGAGGGGTGGGCAGTGTCAGGATGGGAGCATTTTGGAGCTGGAAGGGTTCCAAGAGATTGTTCAGCTCAGCACCCTCATTTGCAGATAAAAGGCGCCCCGGGTGTGGTGAATGTCTTGTCCAAAACTGTGTAGCTGGTTGGTAAGAGACTAAGCCGGTGGCTTAGGATACTCAAGCAAGTATCCTCACATCCCTCTTCATTATCTGCTGGAGTGGACTCTGTCTTCTGCATTCTGGAGTCATCTCTGTATAAACAGCACCACATTTTCAGCTCTGTGTGGGCATCCCTGGATTGCACGGATATCCCTGGAGTACGCCAGCATCCACAGACCATGCTGACGCCCTGGGGATGCCAATCGTTACCATGAGTGAGCCCTGAAGACCCAAAAGCATGCTCACAGAAGGAAGTCAAAATAAGAGCCCATGATCTGGGGCTCCTGGTCCCCAATCATCAATATATATGAGGTACTTAGCCTAGTTCTAAATACACATTCATGCCCTTCTTAAAGTCTTTTGGACTCATTACAAACCCTGATGAAGAGATAACCACACACACACACACAGAATCTGGTTAAGGGGCCTCTGGGTGGTTCACCCACTTAAGCGTCTGATTCTTGATTTTTTGCTCAGGTCATGATCTCGAGGTCATGAGATCGAGCCCGGAGTTGGGCTCTGCACTGGGCTGGGAGTCTGCTTGGGGATTCTCTCTCTTCCTCTCCCTCTGCCCCTCCCCCCGCTCTCTTCCTCTCTCTCTCTCAAATAGTAAATAAATAAATCCTTATGTAATCTGGTTAAAATTAAGAAGTCCCCTGCCAACATATACACAAAATAGAACCAAGCAATCAGATATCCATTTCCAAGGACTCTGTTCAAAACTCCTGCTTGTGTGCGGGGACCCTGGACATAGCACTGCCCCACACAGCAGCTTCAACCCATCAGCTCTTTCGGGTACTTCATCCTGCTCTTCCTCCTAGGACAGCCAGCTCCCATCCCTTCACACTTCCTCCTTCTTAGACAAATGCATATCTGCTCTTTCAATTGACTATGGATCGATGGGGTTAGCATCACCCAGAGAGGACCCCCTTCCTGTGCTTTTCCACTAGGCAGGTATATTCATCGCATTTTTTGTGTTCTGAATTTTAGATGGTTTGACATCTTAGGGGCCGTGCTAATCCTGGACAGACTGCCCTCCCAAGGCTGGCTAGTTCCTACAGACAGCAAACAGCTTGCCTGGAAGCGCGCCTTTGGGATACAAACCAACCAATCCAGAGCCCACACCCCAACCACCTCTTTTATGTAACGTTCACATGCCAAGCCAATATCCCTTTGCCTTAAATCACTCCAGGGCCAGGCACCAATAACCGGAAGCATCTCTTTAGCTGAAATCTAACTCTGCAATCCTAAACTTCTCAAACTTGCTTACCCTGCCTCACCTTGTTCCTTCCCTTGGAAAACACATAGAGGTCCTGGGCCATGCTCTCTCTCTCTCCTGCTCCTTCTTCGACACTGGTGCTTCCCTATGTGGTCCCGTGTGGTGCCCCCTCCTCTCAGGAATTGAAAGTAATAGACTTTCTTTTCTTTTTTTTAAAGATTTTATTTATTTATTTGACAGAGAGAGACACAGGGAGAGAGGGAACAGAAGCAGGGGGAGTGGGAGAGGGAGAAGCAGGCTTCCCGTGGAGCAGGGACCCCGATGTGGGGCTCGATCCCAGGACCCTAGGATCGTGACCTGAGCCGAAGGCAGACGCTTAACGACTGAGCCACCCAGGTGCCCCAGTAATAAACTTTCTAAATCATTTTTTTCCAAGGCAGCTGTCTCTCTATCTGTCACCTGATCATACCTGATCAAAACAAAAATCTCAGGTTCATCATCAAGACAGCAGGGCCATGCCCCAAGCCAAGAAGAATAGCAAGAAAATCCCTTTCTCCTTTTCCCTGCTGTGATGCCTTCTCAGCACTTCCCTGGGTTCATGGGAACCCCTCCAACTTGCTTTCCCTGGCATTGGACCTGTACTCCCGGCACCTGGTGATGCGGATCTTGGGAACCCCTGCCTAATGTCTGTGCCTGTCCCCTTCGTCTCCCTTTGGCATTGTGATCTGGCTTATTTATGGAACCACCACTTGAAATATTATGTGCACCTGGCATTTCCAGACCAGAGCAGACACAGACCTCCCTGTCTGCTCCAGACATGAGGACAGGCATGGAAATCCACATTATCCTCCCCTGTAAATCAGCCCAGTCCTCCAAGATTCCCTTCCAGGGCCAAGAGGATTTTCTTCGGAAAGGCACTGATGCAGGCAAACGTCCCAGAGTAAGGAGGACACGGCTTTCTTCTCCTTGTAAATAACTCCCACTAAAGAAATCACTCCTCGGGTTTCCAGCCAAGGGAACCATAAATCCTTTGCAGGAGAAGGCAATTTATGGAGCGTTCTCTGACTCTTCCCATAGTAACTGATTGAAATACAAGGTGTATATGTCATGCTCAGTATTCAATGCCTTTCACTGGCCATGGCAATAGGCACTTGGGTGGAGGAGCTTGGAGACACATCAGAGGGTGTAATTTCAGATCACAAGGGCAGCAGTGAGATGGTTCTGGCTCTTCCTATTCAGCTGGGTGTCCTGCCTTTCATTTTAATGTGTCCCCATAGCCCATTCTAGGGATGAATTGACTTGGCATGCGTTGGGCGCCCCCAGACGGAGAACTGACTGCCGCGAAGCTGGGATGTGTGTGTGACGGTGAGCTGCGTCCTGGTGGGCCAGACAACTGTGTCTCCCAGGTGGTGGCCCCGGGGGCTCAGGCAACAACACTCAGCTTCACACACCTCCGAGGCGGCAGCTTCTCCCTCCGTCCGCCGCCCTGTGGATGCCTTGCTCCGATCGGTTAACACGCCCACTGTGTCTGTCCCTCCAGGGGCTCCCGTACAAACACCTGATCACGCACCACCAGGAGCCCTCCCACCGCCATCTGATCAGCACCTACGATGACCATTACAACCGGCACAATTACAACCCCGACCTGCCCGCGCATCGCACCTGGAGTGGACATAAGATGCTGTGGCTCCCAGAGAAGTCCGACTTCCCCCTTCTCGGTATTCATATAATTCGGGATTTCGCCCTGTGCTGGGCAGTGAGGCGTCCACAGCTGCCCTAGGGCTGTGGATGCTGAAAGACTCACACAGAGAGCATTAGTGTGACCCGGAAGGGGGGAGAATCCTTCTGACCCGCAGGGCTGCTGCTTGCCACGGAGGTGACGTGGGCTGTGTGGTGAAGCCCTCACCTGTCCGCCATGCCAGTCTGGGTTTACTGGGAGCACGGATGCCAGGGACAGCATCACTGCCCTCAGATCCATCATCTTTGCATAAACAGTGACGACTGGTGCCCCGGGGCCCCGCACTAACGTAGCACCTGGGGGACACAGGAGTGACAAACGGGGAGGAATTCCTGCCCTTGGGAGAGTTGTCATTCCAGTGGGTCCCAGATAAGACACTATTAATGGATAAGATCTGGTGAGTAAGATCATTCTGGACCACCATATATGTGCCACGAAGTGAAGATGCCAGGTAAGGAACACAAAGTGAGGCAGGTATTTGTGAATCTCCTTTGGGTGGAACGATGAGGGATGGTCTTTCTGGAAGAGAGAGTTGAGTTGAGAAGGAGGGAGCCATATAGGAATTGGGGAGTGGGGGGAGAATTCCAGGGGAGGAAATAGCAAGTGAAGATGCTCCACAGCAGGAAGACCACTTCGGGGCTCATAGGCCACCACGAGGAGTGTGGATTTTGTCCTTCCAGGAGCAACAGGACTTTGAAGGGATTTTTGTAAGAGAGTGCCTTGATCTGATTTACATTTCAAGCTACCGTCCTTCTTTGCATGCAACTTTTTGTACTCCCTACCCTTCAATGCAAAGGGACCTGCGTCTTATGGTGAGTGGCTTGTCACTCCTCATTACTTTTGCAAGGGTTTCTCCTCGGGATCGCTCTCACAAGCCTGCACTGCTCCCTTCCCTGCTAGGGTAGGACAGTCCCCCAGGAGCCGGCAGGGCCACCCTCCACCAGTCGAGCGGCTGACTTTTCCGAGGCCTATGTACCAGCGCCTGGTTCCTCCTGAGTACGCGGGGAACCGGCCCCACCCTGAGCCAACACTCCTGCAAGCCCTTCTTCCCTCCGGAACCAGCCTCGGTCCCGGATACTGCAGCCCTGGAAAACACGTTCTTCTGGCCGGTCCACGCCCCGTTCACCCAGAGCCTGGTTTCTCTTGCAGCTCCCCCTACAAACTATGGACTCCGTGAACAGCTGCAGCAGAGATGGCTCGCACCCAAGGCTGCCCCGAGGGAGAGCATTTACACCTCATCCTACCCCAGACCACCACCCTATGCTTTGTCCCGGCGGGAACATGCCATCCCCGTCCCTCCCCCTCGTCTGCACCCTGTCCCACGCTTCTGAGAGCTGCCAGGCCCCGGGCAATGCAGGCAGAGCAGCCGGAGCCCCACTGTGCTGTCCAACTGGCCAGGCAGCCGGCAGCCTGCAGACCCACCCAGAGTTTTAAATCCGGCCCCGCCGAGGGGCCCTTAGAATCATGGTCTGTGTTTGAAAGTTTCGCCCCTCCTCCAAACCCTCAGGTTCCTTTCTTTTCCATCCCACAAGTAAAGCTCTTTGACAGAATGGAGTGTCACGTATATGCAGAATTGTGCAGAATGGCAGAAGGCCCTCTCCCTCGTTTCACATGAGGGGAAACTGAGGCCCAGAGAGGTAACATGATTCCTGCAAGTTCTCGCAGTGGGGTACCTACCCTCCAGGAGTGTCTGGTCCATACAGAAGGGGATCTGACCACGAGACCCACCGCAGAGCTCCATGACATAGTAGAACGTGGTTATGGGAGGGCACCCCGTGGGAGCTGGCCGTCGGGGAGGGGTCCAGCCCGTCATTGCCTCCCCAGGGGTGCGCTGAACCCAGGATTCAGAGGAAGCAAGACACACAGCACTCCCTTCCACCTCTGAGCTCTTAAATCCTTTTCCGGGTTTGAGGATGGGGAATTTTTCAGCGAGTGTTTCAGAATGAAGATTGGCCCGCAGACAGAAGATCCGGGGCACTGTCCTGGTTCAGGGACTTGGTGCTGTCCTCACCAAGGATGGAGTCCCCTGAGGCACGTTCTGCCACCTGATGTGGAGTCCGGCCTCCAGATGAGCACGGCCGGCCCGCATCTGCCCCGTCAGGGCGGTGTCCGAATGGCCTTCTCTGCCTTCTGCCTCCACCCCGATTATCTGCATTCATTACTGTAGGCTCTGCGCTCGGTGTTTTGGGGCTCTTCTCTGGACCCACGCTCACCCCGATCACCCCGACCCAGTCATGTTCCACACTCTGAGCCCACGTCTAGCTGCTTCCCCACACCCCTGCCCCAAGGTGGACCTCTGTCCAGACCCCAACCCATCTTGATGCCTAAAGACCCCTTATTCTTCCCAGAAGTCAGCTACTCCCATTTCTGCGTCAGAGAAAAGTGAGCCCCCCAACCCTCCCCCCCAGAACCCTCCTGCCAGCATCAGAGAGGAGGTCACCTCTCTGCTCCTCCCTCCGTCCATCCGTGGCAGGGCATCAATACACTTCTGAGGCCCTGCCAGCTCATCTCACAACCACCACTACAAACGGTTGTTTTTTTTCTGCTTTGGAGAAAAAGAAATGAATAGAAGTATTTTTCCATGAATCTTTTCCTTACATTTTTGGCACCTACTACCACATTCTAGCAAATAATCAAGGAAAAAAAAAAAAAAAAACAAAACAAAGGCAAGAAAAAAACAAATCATATTTATTCTGGGTTGAACAAGCAGTTCAACAAAAGCCAGGATCTAGGCCTAAACGAGATTATCTCATTGACTTGTTGCTACCGTCGTCCATGGTAGGTGCCCCAAGGTAGGGATTATAAACGTTATTTCTGTTTACAGAAATGGGAACAAAGAACAGAGACAACAGAGATTAACTGGCTGGCCTGATACTGTGCACGTAATGAATCCTAGAGCTGGGATTTGAACCTAGGCGGGCTGGTCACCGAGCATGCATGCTTAGCCCTTGTGCAAACTGTCTCTTCAAAGAAAGAAAAGCCTTGAGACCAGCTGGACGTGTTGGTCTGCTGTGCATTTGGCTCAGGGACATGTGTGTGTGGTTGGCTGTGATTCTGGACCGGAAATAATGTGACTCAAAGTAGAGGAAGACTGGGTTCGGGCCGTCCCTTTCAAGGACACCTGCCGGCCCCAGGCCTCCTCTAGGTTGACCTGAGCACACTCTAGAGCCATCACTCACTCCTCCAAGAGTCTGTTCACTGACCCTGTCTTCCCTACCAGACTCAAAGTTCCCTCAAGTCAAAGCCTGGCACACACGAGGTGCTGAGTCCTGTTTGCTGAAAGAGTGGTGGGAGGAAGGGAGTAAAGGAGGCTGGGCCAGGAGAAGAGCTCCAAGTGGTTGCCGTGGGCTGCCATCCCGCTGGGCACCCCGCTGGGCCCGCCAGCAGCCACTCGGCTGTCCCACAAACATCCTTTGAGCTGTGGTCGAACCACACACTGACATCACAGAGCCTTCCATCAGGCAGAGGAGAGGGATCTTAAACAAATACAGGACAGGACAGAGTGATGTTGGGGACAGGTTTACGGAATTCGGGACCTTGGTAGCCAGTGTGTCGTGAGGGAGATCAGTGGGGTGTCCTGAAGCAAAGGGATCTTGAGAGCAATAATGGGGGCATGGAGACGTGATCTATCAGGGAAGCCTTCCCCGAAGAAGGGGTATTCAGGCAGAGGCCCGAACACTGCCGGGGGGGCGGGGGAGTGGGGGACTAGCCAGGTGCAGGGGCAGGTGGGGAGGGCAGAGGGGTGGCCTAGATCGCAGGAACAGCATGTGTGAGGCTCCGTGCTGGGAAGGAGCTTAGCAGGTTTGTTAAAAGCCTGAAAGATGGTGTATGGGTTCCCTACCGCTGCTCTAACAAATACGACAAACTTAGTTGCCTAAAGCAACACAAGTTTATTCTCCTACAGTTCCGGAGGCACTAAGTCCACAATGGGTTCTTCTGGAGGCTCTAGGGGTGAATGGGTTCCTTGCCTTTTTCTGCTTCAAGGGGACACCTACACTCCCCGACTCATGGTCTCCCCTCTCTCTTTCCAGAGCTGCAAGCAGTGTAGCATCTTCTCTCTCCACCTCCCTCCTGGGAGGACCCTTGTCAATACACAGGGTCCTGGATCATCCAGGATAATCCCTCCATCTCAAATCCTTAGTCACATCGGCAAAGTTCTTCTGGAATATAAACTAACATATTCAGAGGTTCGGCGGGGGGGATGAGGATGCAGGCATTGATTCAGTGTGGGGGGGTGCATTGTTCATCTGGAGCCTGGATGCAAGGCAGGAGTCCTGTGCACTCAGCGTGTTCCATCACTTAACCCCCGAGACATATCTAGTCCTTTTCAGGCGACTGGGAAGGCAAAGGGGCAATGGTGGGGGTGGGGGGTGGGGTGAAGGAGCCCAAGCCCTGTGGCTGCCTGCATGGGTCAGCACTCCTTGGCCTTCCACACACTGGAAGTGGCTTTAAGGGCGCCTGGGTGGCTCAGTTGGTTAAGCGATTGCCTTCGGCTCAGGTCATGATCCTGGAGTCCCGGGATCGAGTCCCGCATCGGGCTCCCTGCTCGGCAGGGAGTCTGCTTCTCCCTCTGACCCTCCCCCCTCTCATGTGCTCTCTCTCTCTCATTCTCTCTGTCTCAAATAAATAAAATAAAATCTTAAAAAAAAAAAAAGTGGCTTTAGGAGCGGCTGTGTGGCTCAGTCAGTTAAGCGTCCGACTCTTGATTTCGGCTCAGGTCATGATCTTGGAGTCGTGGGATCGAGCCCCGAATCCGGCTCTGTGCTCAGCAGGGAGTCTGCTTGAGATTCTCTCTCCCCACCCTCCCTCTCTCTCAAAAAAAAAAGAGAGAGAGAGAGAGAGAGAGAGAGAGAGAGAGAGAGACTATATAAACAAAACACTACAGTGGCCAGAAGTACGAATTTGAAAATCAGATTGAAACACTGTAACCAGATTACCAAATTGGGCTGCACAACCCGTAGCAGTGGCCCCAGTGAAACCAGGGGGGAGGATCACCCAATCTTTTCCAAAGGAGTGGAAAGGAGAGTGAGGATCTTTTCCCCACATCCCTGCTTCAGCTCGATTCTCAAACTTGAGTGGCATTAGCACAGCTGGACAGGGGCGGGGTTCTTGCCCTCTGAGTTTGTGGATCAGTAGGTCTGGGGTGGGGCCAAGAAGTCACAGTCCCTGCAAGTTCTCCGGTGACGAAATCTCTGCTGATGCTGCTGGTCTGGGGAACATACCCTGGGAACTACTCTAGGAGGCTGCCTTCTTATTTTACTTGTGCAATTTCTTTGGAATAACAGATTCTGGCATGAAAACAGTGTGGCAAACACCTGGACCTGACTTTCCCTAAGGCTTCCCAGCAACAGCAGGAGCCTCCGTCTCCAGGATGTATTACAAAGTACAAAGTGAACAGTCCATCTCCAGGTGCTGGGACAGCACGGTGAAAGGTTCAAGAGCACTGACCGCTGTGCCTTAGAATTCCAGTTTCACGCGGACAGGCTGTGTGACCTTGAAGAAGTTACTGCCCCTCTCTGAATCTCTCTTCCTCTAGCCATGGGCACAGTAACTATTTCTAATGCAGAGAGAAATACTGAGCCCAGAGCTTGGTACATAATAAACCCTCCGTAAATGGTGGCAACTATTGTTCAAAAAAACAACAGTCAAGAAAACAGCCAAGGTCATGGAGGACAGCTGAGACCTGAGGCAGAGTGTATTCTTGTGCCAGACTTTCCCTCCGTCCAGACAAGATGCTTTTCACCGAGGAACCTGGCACTTTTTCAGAGCCAAGCCCCAGAGGCACCCCCTGGTGCTGTCCCACTGGCTGGGACAAGCCTGCCCCCTGCTGGCCAATTTGACACCAATATACAGGCAGCTATGGTTTCAGGCTCAGGGTTTCTCTGGGATTGGCACTAACTGCAGATGTGAAAATAATTCAAAACCAGATTTTCTGATTGTTATTGGAAAACATCTGGCAGCTGGTGGTGAGCCTGGGTGTACCGATGCTTGGAGAATTCAAGCATGAATTTTTTAAGTTTTTATTTTGATCACCCAGTGCTCATCACAAAAAGTGCACTCCTTAATTCCCAGCCCCTATTACCCCCATTCCCCCACCCACCACCTCCCCTCTGGCAATCATTAGTTTGTTCTCTATAGTTAAGAGTCTGTTTCTTGGTTTCTCTCTCTCTCTCTCTCTTTTTTTTTTTAAATATTTTGTTATTAATCAGAGAGAGAGAGAGAGCACAAGCAGGGGGAGCAGCAGAGGGAGAGGGAGAAGCAGACTCCCCGCCGAGCCGGGAACCCGACTCGGGACTCGATCCCAGGACCCTGGGATCATGACCTGAGCCGAAGGCAGATGCCCAACCAACTGAGCCACCCAGGCGTCCCAGTTTCTCTCTCTCTTTTTCCTTTTGCTTGTTTGTTTTGTTTCTTAAATTCTAAATATGAGTGAAATCATATGGTATTTGTCTTTCTCTGTCTTATTTCACTTAGCCTAATACTCTCTAGCTCCAACCATGTCATTGCAAATGGCAAAATTCCATTCTTTTAAATGGCTCAATAATATTCCTCTGTGTATATACAACCCATCTTCTCTATCCATTCATCAGTCAATGGACACTTGGGCTGCTTCCATAATTTGGGTATTGTAAATAATGCTGCTATAAACATAGGGGTGCATGTATCCATTTGCATTAGTGCTTTTGTATTCTTTGGGTAAATACCCAGTAGTGCAATGACTGGGTCATAGGGTAGTTCTATTTTTAACTTTTTGAGGACCCTCCATACTGTTTTCCAGAGTGGCTGCACCAGTTTACATTCCCACCAACAGTTCAAAAGTGTTCCTTTTTCTCCAAAATCCATGCCAACATTTGTTTCTAGTGTTGTTGTTTTTTTTTATTTTAGTCATTCTGACATGTGTGAGGTGATGTCTCATTATAGTTTTTATTTGCATTTTCCCGATGCTGAGTGACGTTGAGCATCTTTTCATGTGTCTGTTGGCCATCTGGATGCCTTCTTTGGAGAAATGTCTGTTCATGTCTTCTGCCCACTTTCTAATTGGATTATTTGGGTTTTTTTGGTGTTGAGTTGTATAAGTTCTTTATACATTTTGGATGCTAAACCTTTATCAGATATGTCATTTGAAATTATCTTCTCCCATTCACTAGGTTGTCTTTCAGTTTTATTGATTGTTTCCTTTGCTGTGCAGATGCTTTTTATTTTGATGAAGTCCAAGAGTTTTATTTTTGCTTTTGTTTCTCTTGCCTCATGAGACATATCTAGAAAAATGTTGCTATGTTCAATGTCAGAGAATTTATTGCCTGTACTCTCTTCTAGGATTTTTATGGTTTCAGTTCTCGCATTTAGGTCTTTAATCCATTTTGAGTTTATTTTTGTGTATGGTGAAAGAAAGTGGTCCAGTTTCATTCTTTTGCATGTAGCTGTCTGGTTTTCCCAACACCATTTGTTGAAGAGACTGTCTTTTTCCCATTGGGTATTCTTTCCTGCTTTGTCAAAGATTAATTGTGAGTTTATTTCTGGATTTTCTTTCTTTTTTTTTTTTAAGAGAGAGAGAATGAGAGACAGAGAGCATGAGAGGGAGGAGGGTCAGAGGGAGAAGCAGACTCCATGCGGGACTCGATCCAGGGACTCCAGGATCATGACCTGAGCTGAAGGCAGTCGCTTAACCAACTGAGCCACCCAGGTGCCCTATTTCTGGATTTTCTATTCTGTTCTATTGATCAGTGTATCTAGTTTTGTGCCAGTAGCATACTGTTTTGATTACTATAGCTTTGTAATATAACTTGAAGTCCAGAATTGTGATGCCTCCAGCGTTGCTTTTCTTTCTCAAGATTGCTTTGGCTATTCAGAGTCTTTTGTGGTTCCATACAAGTTTTAGGATTGTTTGTTCTAACTCTGTGAAAAATGCTGTTGGTATTTTCATAGAAATTGCATTGAATGTGTAGATCGCTTTGGGTGTATGGACATTTTAATAATGTTTGTTCTTCCAATCCATGAGCATGGAATATCTTTCCATTTGTTTGTGTCATCTTCAATTTCTTTCATCAGTATTTTAGAGTTTTCAGAGCACTGGTCTTTCACCTCCTTGGGTAAGTTCATTCCTAGGTATTTTATTATTTTAGTACAATTATAAATGGGATTGTTTTCTAAGTTTCTCTTTCTGCTGCTTCATTATTAGTGTATAAAAATACAACAGATTTCTGTAGATTGATTTTTTTATCCTGTGACTTTACTGAATTCATTTATCAGTTCTAGTAGTTTTTTGGTGGCGTCTTTGGAGTTTTCTATATAGACTACATAGTCTTTTGGTTTTTCATGTCATATACAAATCACAGAAGTTTTACTTCTTCCTATCAATTTGGATGCATTTATTTCTTTTTGTTGTCTGATTGCTGTGGCTAGGACTTCCAGTACTATGTTGAATAAAAGTGGTGAGAGTGGACAGCTTTGTCTTGTTCCTGACCTTAGGGGGAAAGTTCTCAGTTTTTCACCATTGAATATGATGTTAGCTGTGGGTTTTTCATGTATGACTTCTATTGTGCCGAGATATGTTCCTTCTAAACCTACTTTGTTGACGGTTTTTATCATGAATGGATGTTGTACTTTGTCAAAAGCATCTTCTGCATCTATTGAAATGATCATTTATATGGTTTTTATCCTTTCTTTTATTGATGTGATGTACACGCTGATTGATTTTGCAAATATTTAACTGCCCTTGCATCCCAAGAATAAATCCTACTTGATCGTGGTGAATGATTTTTTTAAATATATTGTTGTGGGGCACCTGGGTGGCTCAGTCATTAAGCGTCTGCCTTCAGCTCAGGTCATGATCTCAGGGTCCTGGGATTGAGCCCCGCGTCAGGCTCCCTGCTCCACGGGAAGCCTGCTTCTCCCTCTCCCACTCCCCCTGCTTGTGTTCCCTCTCTCGCTGTGTGTCTTTCTCTCTCTGTCAAATAAATAAAAAATCTTTATAAAATAAAATAAAATAAAATAAAATAAAATATATTGTTGGATTTGGTTGCAAGTATTTTGTTGAGGATCTTTTCATCCATGTTCATCAGAAATATAGGCCTGTAGTTCTCTTTTCTTGTGGTGGTGTCTTCATCTGGTTTTGGTATCAGGGTAATCCTGGCCTGATTCAATTTCTTTGCTGGTAATTGATCTATTCAAATTTTCTATTTCTTCATGTTTCAGTTTTGGTAGGTTACATGTTTCTAGGAATTTATCCATTCCTTCCAGGTTGTCCAATTTGTTGGCATATAGTTTTTCATAATATTCTCCTATAATTATTTGTATTTTTGTGGTGTTTGTTGTTATTTCTCCTCTCTCGTTTGTGATTTTATTTATTTGGGTCTTTTATCTTTTCTTTTTGATAAGTCTGGCTAGGGATTTATCAATTTTATTCATTTTTTCAAAGAACCAGCTCCTGGTTTTGTTGATCTGTTCTATTTCTTTTTTAGTATATCATTTAGTATATCATTTATTTCTGCTCTAATCTTTATTATTTCCCTTCTTCTGCTGGCTTTCGGCTTTCTTTGTTGTGCTTTCTTTAACTCCTTTAGATGCAAGATTTGGTTGTTGAAGATTTTTCTTGTTTCTTCTTCTTTTTTTTTAAGATTTTATTTATTTATTTGAGAGAGAGAGAGTGAGAGAGCACAAGATGGGGGAGTGTCAGAGGAGAGGCAGATTCCCTGCTGAGTGGGGAGCCTGATGTGGGGCTTGATCCTGGGACTCCAGGATCATGACCTGAGCCGAAGGCAGACGCTTAACTCACTGAGCCACCCAGGCGCCCCAGATTTTTTTGCTTCTTGAGGTAGCCTTATATTGCTATATGCTTCCCTCTTAGGACCACCTTTGCTGTATCCCAAAGGTTTTGGACTGTTTTGTTTTCATTTTCATTTGTTTCCATGTACTTTTTTTTATTTCTTCTTTTATTTCCTGGTTGACCCATTCATCATTTAGTAGCATGTTGTTTAACCTCCATGTAACCGTGGTCTTTCCAGATTTTTTCTTGTGGTTGACCTCCGGTTTCATAGTATTGTGGTCAGAGAAGTTTAATGGTATGATTTCAATCTTTTTGTATTTATTGAGGCCTCTTTTGGGCCTAATATGTAATCTATTTTGGAGAATGTTCCATGTTCACCTGAAAAGAATGTGTATTCTGCTGTTTAAGGATGGGATGTTCCAAATATATCTGCTAGATCCATCTGGTCCAGTGTGTCATTCAAAGCCATGGTTTCGGGCGCCTGGGTGGCTCAGTTGGTTAAGCATCTGCCTTCAGCTCAGGTCATGGTCCCAGGGTCCTGGGATTGAGTCTTGAGTCAGGCTTCCTGCTTGGTGGGGAGCCTGCTTCTCCCTCTCCCCCTACCCCTCTCCCTGCTTGTGCTCTCTCTCTGTCAAATAAATAAATAAAATCTTTAAAAAAACAAAACAAAACAAAACAAAAAAAAAACCAACAAAAAAAAAACAAAGCCATGGTTTCTTTGTTGGTTTCCTTTTAGATGATCTGTCCATTGCTGTAAGTGGGGTGTTAAAGTCCCCTACTATTCCTGTATTATTATTGATTAGTTCCTTTATGTTTGTTATTAACTGTTTTATGTGTTTGGGTGCTCCCAAGGTGGGGGCAGAGAATTCAGGCATGAATGTGAGAGCACACCCTTGTTGGCCTGCAAGCCTGTGAGGCTCACTTCCTGTTCCCAGTTCCAGCCTGCTGAGAAATAGGATGTCTCTGAGGTCTCTGGACAGACTGCGGGGGAACTGTGGTTACCTAGTTGTTCTTCCAGACCTGAAACTGACATTGGTTAGGGGCCTTGGCTTTGGAACGTGCTCGGGCTGGAATCCCCCTTGCCCCTCCAACCCTCCACCACCAGGTATAAAATACAAAATCAATCCGGGAGACATTTGCAAATAGCCATTGCATAAGTACATACTTGGTTTTATATGAATAGAATTCTATTGCATATGCTATTCTGTACTTGATTTTATTTTTCATCCTGTGATGTACTCGTCGGCAATCTAGCATGGCCCAGCAGACTTCTTACTTTTTATTATATACCTGCTCCCTTCCTGTTCCTTTTAATCTCAGAAAGTCACAACCAAGCTCTAGAGGGTCTCTTGCCCCCTCACACCCTACATTCACTCTAAGCAAATCCTGCTGATTCCACCTAGGGTGTCCACAAAGCCGTCCCCACTGCCACTCAAGTGCAAGCCAGGATCCCCCATTGGGAGCTCAGAGTCTCCTGGCTGCTATCTCTGCTTTGCTGTTAACTCCGCCATGGAACAATAGTCCAGTAGCAGTGAGGGGAGGTGACTGGAGAAACCTGCATCAGGTCATGTCACAACCCTACTTACAAACTTCTGTCCCTGTGCTTCCCCCAGGTTCAAGGTGAGACCAGTGCACCTTCTATGGGACCCTCCCCTGCAGCTAACTCTGGGCCCACAGTGCCCCCTGGTGGCCGGAGACCCAAGGTCGTCTGGACAGAGAGACGAACGGAGGAGGTAGGTGAGCAAGGACCGGGCACTTTAGGTTTGGAAAAGATTTTGGAAGAGCAAAAGCTTAGAAGACCGGAGACAGGAGAGTCTAACAGTCCTCTCTGGGGTGGTGCCTACTTGCTGGGTTTTGGAGATGGGGCTGGAACGGGAGAGCAGGTGGCATCAGGATGGGCCGAAAGCTCGCCTCTGGGGCCTCTCATCAGACCAGTGCCCATGTCTGTGCAGGAGAGGGCACTGGGCTGTGTCTGGGTCAGTTATCAAGGAACTTCCTGGGAACGTGGGCTCTCAGTCAACTCCTTCCCTCCAGAATGTCTCTCCCACCGGCAGAGACCTGCCACGAGGTCTCTGTGGAAACGCCAGTTATAGGGACATGGGACTTGTGCTTTCCACTCGGAAGTTGAGGGGATAGCCTTTACTTTTCAAGGCCCTGTGACTTTTGCTGACTTGATTTGCTGGTGGTCCCTCCTGAGCATAGGCCATGATAAGGAAAAAACCACCGCACAGATGGGTGTGAGGCTGGGTGTGTGGGTCCCGGGCGGGAGCCAGAACATGGAACCCGGCTCCTCAGGTCCCACAGAAGCGAGGCCCCAGTGGACCTACCCTTGCCCTTGTTTAAGACCTACTCCCAGCAGGACGCCTGGGTGGCTCAGTAGGTTAAGCGTCTGCCTTCAGCTCAGGTCATGATCCCAGGGTCCTGGGATCGAGCCGCGCATCGGGCTCCCTGCTCAGCGGGGAGCCTGCTTTTCCCTCTCCTTTTGCCTGCTGCTCCCCCTGCTTGTGCTCTCTCTCTGTCAAATAAATAAATAAAATCTTAAGAAAAAGAAGACCTACTCCCAGGAACTTTCAAATATACAACACTGTCTTCTTAACTGGGGTCACCATGCTGTACATTAGCTCCTCAAAGAGATATGAGCACCCCATTCTCACGGCAGCTTTAGTCACAAGAGCCAAGATATGGAAGCAACCTAAATGTCCTTTGATGGGTGAGTGGATAAAGAAAAAAAAGGGATATATGTCCTCAATAGAATATCAAGCAGCCATCACAAAGAAGGAAATCCTGTCATTTGGGACAGCATGGATGAACCTGGAGGGCATTATGTTCAGTGAACTATAGCCAGCCAGAAAAAGACAAATACTATATGACATCACATATATGTGCAATCTAAAAACAACAACAACAACAAACAAAAAAAGCCAATTTTGCAGAAACAGAGAATAAAATGATGGTTGCCAGGGGATGGGGAGGAGGGAAAAAATGGGTGATGTAGATCAAAGGGTACACGTTTTCAGTTATAAAAAGAATAAGTAAACACTTGTAATGAATCAAGGAGAGGGGAGTGAGGGGGTGGTATAAGGTATTGGGTATTGGGGGAACATCCAGTGTGCCAAGACTTTGCAGTGCATGTGTTCATAGAATCCCCCATCCCCCAGGCTCCTGCAGTCCTCAGCCCTAGACATTGGAGGATTTTTCCCACAAGGGGAAGGCCAGGGCCTCCCAAACCACTGGGGTTCCCTGGGCTCCACCTTTGTTCTCTCTCACCAACAGCCTGTTGGGCCTTGGTTTTACTTGCATGTACCATGACCTTCCTTTGGC
Source organism: Mirounga leonina (assembly GCF_011800145.1). Lineage (NCBI taxonomy): Eukaryota > Metazoa > Chordata > Mammalia > Carnivora > Phocidae > Mirounga > Mirounga leonina. The sequence goes on along the minus strand of NW_023270447.1, from coordinate 84,732,635 downwards.
TTGCAGGAGATGTAAGGTCACTTGGCTGACACGGACATGGGGCCAGACCCCATGTGGTCTCATTTTCTCCTGGAAAGCCAAATTGTCCAAGTCCAAAGAGACCATAATGAGTGAGGAGACCGAACAGCCCATTTTTGGCCTGATGCCAAGACCTAGTTCCCCCACAACTGGCCCCTCAGCTTTGCACCCAGAATGGATGCTTGCCATTCTCTCTCTCTGGACTTTCCCCTGGCCTGATTCTGTGCCCTTGGAGTGGGGACTGCCTCTGGAACCTCACTAGTGAGTGCAAACAAAGCCAGGCCTTTGGGAACTCTCAGCCCCCAAATCCAGTCCCATAATGCCCCCAGTAGTCTCAAACTTGAAGGGACACAGCCCTATGGGAGCCAGAAGACTTGTTCTCCTGCTCAGCTGACACTTCCCTCCTTCTCTCTCATTCTGGGCTCTGCATCAGCTCCTCTGGCCTTTCCCTGCTCTTGCTTCTCTCCCTTCTCTTGGTTCGTCTGGCCCTACCCCACCTGGAGGGAGCCAGCAGACATCCTCCCCACCCCATGCTTCTACAAGCTAGTCCCCCGGGCTTAATTGTCTGGACCCAGGGTAATTTGCCATCAAATCTGTATTGGTGAGGAAGAAAGAGAACAGCCTCTTGTTTAGGGCAAGATATTGGTGGATCTAAAGTGGAACTGGAGAGGGCAAGTAGGGTTAAAAGAGATTTGGGCTTTTAAAAAGACACAGAAGGCAAGACATTTCAGGATAAGAAGAGATCTGCCTTGGGAGAGAAAAAACATTTATTGGATCCCAGCAGAACTTTGTCAGCTCAAGGGCTGGGCCAAGAGAACCAGAGGGGAGAGCCACTGCGTGGGGCCTGGTTCCCAGAGCCTTTCACCAGCCTGACACCTCTAGGAAGACCAGAAGAGTCAGGGTCCTCCTCTGTAACCCCAAAGGGGTCACTTTCCAGCATTTTCTGGAATCTTCTTTGGATCTGTGCCTTGCGGCTAGTCATATTTTCCAAAATAGCCCAGTAGAGCTTGAGAAGAATTTCTTGATTTCTGCTGATACCATTGGAAGGGTCTCCATGCTCCATGGTTTTTGTTTTTTTGTTTTTTTTTAAGATCTTATTTATTTATTTGAGAGAGAGAGAGAACGAACAGTGGGAAGGAGGAGAGGGAGAGGGAGAGAGAGAAGCAGACTGTCTGAGCAGGAAGCCCAACTCGGGGCTCGATCCCAGGACCCCGAGATCATGTCCTGAATCGAAGGCAAACGCTTAACCGACTGAGCCACCCAGGCATCCCTGATTCCATTTTTCTGGGGGAAGTACTCTTTTCCTCCTGGGAGGGTCTGAAGGCAGAATCTCCCTTCTTGCCCTCAAGAATGACATCGTCTTTAGATCAACCACTCCCTTGTTAATGTCTCAACTCTCCCCAGAGAAGTGTCTTTCAATCTCCTTGCTCCCTAAGGAAAATAATCCATATTTTACCATCTTGGGTTATTCATGGGGTCCCATTGGGATCACCCAACTCTGCCTTGCCCAGCCCCCACCCCCACTTCTCATTGTGACTTTGATTTGATCTCCTTCAGAGGAGTCTTATGGCCTGGAGGACCGGCCACATCCTCAACTGCACCACCTCCCTGAGTGGACTCCTCATTTGCTATATTACCTGACATAACACCTAGGTGACAACTTGATTCAGAGACTTGTTTTCTTTGGGGATGATACTACTGTCTTCATGAAGCTGTTTCAACCCTGGAAAATCATGATAATTTTAATGTGGTCAGAGATCCCCCAACAATGACGCTCTCTAATGTCAGAAATAGATCGAACGTCCCTGTCTCACACCCAGGACTACAACTATACCCTATCAGTAAAACTCAATCAATTTTTGTGGCGCGAACCAATGAATGAGTCCTTGACTTCCCCTCCCTAATCCTTTCTCCTTCCTGAATAGGTATATGAGTCAATCAATTAATCTAGAGAAAAGCAAAGACCCAAATCAGGATTAACTGGATGGAGATTGAAGAATCTCATTAAGTATTGTTTTCCAATTGGAAGTCAGTCGGTGGTTGAAAGGGGTAGGGGAGGAGTGATAAGAAAGGTGTATAAAAAAAGCCTCAGGCACCAAAGAAGAGATGCAGAGCCCTCCATCCCTGGAGCTACCCACCTGGGTTCTCCACCAGGTCTGCCATCTGCGTCAGAGCTGGTAAGTTGCTGTCCCAGCAAAGGACATTCCCATCTGAACTAGGGCAGCCAGCCCTGCATGGTGACATGCAGCCCAGGATGGCACAACGTTTTCCTTTTTCTTTCTTAGATGAACAGATTTAAGGCTTTGGTTTTGCCTAAATCCCAAACATTTTTATCTTGTGCTTTGGTTCATGTCATTCTTTTTTTTTTTTTTTAAAGATTTTATTTATTTATTTGAGACAGAGAGAATGAGAGAGAGAGAGCACATGAGAGGGGGGAGGGTCAGAGGCAGAAGCAGGCTCCCTGCCGAGCAGGGAGCCCGATGCGGGACTCGATCCAGGGACTCCAGGATCATGACCTGAGCTGAAGGCAGTCGCTTAACCAACTGAGCCACCCAGGCGCCCTGGTTCATGTCATTCTTAATGCCTTAACCAGGCAGACTTTTTTTTTTTTTTTTTTTTATGAAAAACATTTCACTGTTTGGAATTTTATTTTTTGATATTTTAAACAGTTTGTGCCCTTAGATTATCGCTCATATACTTCATGGCTTTGTGATTTTACTAGTTTTTGCTTTTTTAACTAAAAGCTTAAAAACATCCCATATGATGTTTTTTTAAGAGAGAAGTTTTTATTCTGACTGCGAACTATTTCTTCCCCTGAACTCCGTCCCAAAATGGTAATGCTAATATAGTGCATGAAAATGTACACTTCAGTATTTTCCATTGCTGCTCCCAAGTTCCATATAATACTGTTTCATGGTTTTTACAATTTCTTATTTAAGGGAGGGGGCGCCTGGGCGGTTCAGTTGGTTAAGCGTCTGCCTTCAGCTTAGGTCATGATCTCAGGGTCCTGGGATCGAGTTCTGTGCGGGGCTCTCCACTCCCTGGGGAGTCTGCTTGTCCCTTATCCTCTGCCCACCCCCCAAAATAAATAAATCTTTTAAATAAATAAGAAATTTTAAAGTGAAAATGAATCGCACCCATTTTAGAGGTATCTCCTTAATGTTTCCCAGTCCGGTTAACAGTGGGAACTGAGGATGCGTTAGGCCACATGACACTCCCATTCCTGTTGTTTTAGGGCCTAGAATGATGGTCTAAAAGATTTCCCCCCGGGGCGCCTGGGTGGCTCAGATGGTTAAGCATCTGCCTTCGGCTCAGGTCATGATCCCAGGGTCCTGGGATCGAGCCCCGCATCGAGCTCCCTGCTTGGCGGGGAGCCTGCTTCTCCCTCTCCCTCTACTGTTCCCCCTGCTTGTGCTCTCTCACTCTCTGTATCAAATAAATAAATAAAATCTTTAAAAAAAAAAAAGATTTCCCCCCAAAAAAGTGGGGGTCAGCTCTCAGGCTTCTCAGGACCCACTTCCCAGTGACACTGGAATCAAGCCAAGTGGTGGGTGGAACCATATGGGTTGGTTGCTGCATTTCCTTCTCCTGGGTGCTTGTGAGATGCTCTGTCCTGGTGCTTGTGAGATGCTCTGCAGGGGCAGAGTGATGGCTGCATGGCCACAGAGCCCAGAGTAGAACTGGAGTAAGCTGAGGCTCTTCTACCATTTTCAGAGCAGTGACTCTGGCCCTGAGTTGGTTCCTCTGAAGGATGGGGAGGAGACGGGCATGCCCAGGCTTGGCTTGAGAAGGATGCCTTGTTCCCTTGACATTTCCACAGGATTCCTTTCAGAGCAGATTCAGGATGAGCATCCAGGCCCTACCCAGACTCCTGGAACTGGCGGGAAAGAGCCTGCTGAAGGACAAGGCCTTGGCCATTGCTGCTCTGGAGTATCTGCCTTCAGAGCTCTTCCCGCCGCTGTTCATGGTGGCCTTTGCTGGGAGATACAACAAGACCCTGAAAGTGATGGTGTGTGCCTTTCCCTTTGCCTACCTCCCTCTGGGGGGCCTGATGCAGACACCTCACCAGGTGACCTTACAAGCAGCACTCAGTGGGCTTGACGTCTTGCTTGCCCAGAAGGTTCTCCCCAGGTAAGGCTCATCCACATAGCCTGGGAGGGTCCTGGGTGTCCTGGAAGAAGCCGCTGGGGTCACAGAAAGTAGATGGTCAACGGCTGGATGAGAGGCTTCTGATGATGGCAATGAAGGTGCTCAGAGGCCTTGGCCATTGCTGAGCTCACTGTGGGAGATGCCTTCTGGAGGTACGGGCCTGCTTAAGACGCAGGAGTGCCTGAGAGAAGACGCCCCCCGCCTCCTCCCCATGATACTTCCAGGTACTAGAAGTGGAGACAAGGGGGGATGGAAGGGAAAAGGAGATAGAGAAAAGTGAGGCAGGGAGGGAAGAGGGCGAGGAGCAGCTGATGTCTTCTCACAGGTGGGAAGTCCAACTACTCCTAAATTGAGACTCATGTTCTCATCCACACTGATCTTAAAAGCATGTTGGCCAAGCTCCGGTTTTCCCCACAGGAGGCGGAAACTGAAGGTGCTGGATTTAGGGAATACTTGTCAGAACTTCTGGAGAGTGTGGTCTGGAGCCAGGGCCCATGTGTCCCCACCGATGGGACCAGTGGCCAAGGACGGTGTAAGGATGAGGTAGCCCTTGGCTCCCTTGGTCGTGTCCATAGACCTCTGCCTCAGGGACAGGACCCAGGATGAATGCCTCACCTACCACACAGAGAAGTTCACTCCACCTGTGCTGTAAGAAGCTAAAGATTTTTACAATGCCCATCCAAAATATTAAGAAGGTCCTGAATATGGTGCAGCTGGACAGTATCCTGGAGGTGGAAGTGAACTGCACGTGGAAGCTGTCCACCCTAGGGATGTTTGCTCCTTACCTGGGCCAGATGAGTAACGTGCAGAGACTCGTGCTCTCCCATATCCACGCGACGCCCTCCAAGGAGGAGAAGCAGCATGTCGCCCGATTCACCTCTCAGTTCCTCCAGTTGCACCACCTACAGAAGCTCTCTATGGATTCTCCCTCCTTCCTGGAGGGCCGCCTGGACGAGATGCTCAGGTGAGAGGTGGCAACCCCGGGGGGTGTCGCAGTGAATGCGAGACTGGGATGTCAGGTTCACTGTCTCATTTGCTGCCCTATCCTGAGTGTGGTATCACACAACCATCCACATAAAGGTCCGGGGCTATGGAAAGAGACACCTTGCCAGGAAGCTACGCACTGGAGGGGGGCTCAGATATAGTGAGGGTGGGTTTGTGAATTCTTCCTTAGGAGGAGCCGTCCAAGTTTAGATGACTTAGGGAAATAGGAAAAGGGAAGAGGACATTCAAGAGGGGAAACCACAGCAGACCTGAGCATCTCCAAAGAGAAGCCCTGCGCTCAGCAGCTTCATGAACATGCACGAGTCTGTAAAAGGTTTTGTGCTCCAGGTCCGGGAATGAACATGGAATGTTCGATTCTCGAGGTAAGGGAGTGGGAGAAGAAAGAATCGTGAAAAGTGGTAGAAAGTGTGCTGATGATGCGGGGATGTAGGTGAGCCCCCGCAGACTGGCACCCCCAGTTGAGGCTGGAGGATCTTGCCCAGGTTTGTTCTTTGTCTCCCACTAGCCTCACCTGGCCAGAGATACAGGGGCCTAAGGCCCAAGCAATGGCCTGAAGGAAGCCTGAGTTGAGAGCATTTATGGCCTTCTGTCCCAATATTAAGATTCATCGATGCCCTCCCTTGATTGAGACCCTGTGTCAGACTGATCCTATTCTAGTGCATTCCGTTACCTTCATTCATTTCCATAAGTTAAGTTAGAGTATGTTGTACTCTGCTTGACAGATGAGGAAAGGGAGCTTTAAAGATTCTGTGAGCCTGACCCAGTCACACAAGGAAAGGTGGAAGGCCCCAGCCTAAAATGAGGCTGGGATGCTGGGTACTGACCTTCACTGTGATGGTCACAATCATGTTGGTCTTGGACAAGTCAGTTGTCTCCCCTTTGAGGCCATCTGCACCCCGGTTCCCCAGGCCTAACTGCTTGGTTTCTCCCCAGGTGCCTGAAGACCCCTTTGGAGACCCTCTCCATAACAAACTGTCAGCTCACAGAATCGGACTTGGCCCACCTCTCCCAGTGCCCCAACGTCAGCCAGCTGAAGGACCTGGATCTGAGTGGCATCAGCCTGACCTATTTCAGCCCTGAGCTCCTCCAAGTTCTGCTAGAGAAAGTGGCAGCCACCCTCCAGGACCTGGACTTAGATCTGTGTGGACTCACAGAAGCCCACCTCAAGGCCGTCCTGCCAGCCCTGAGCCGCTGTCACCAGCTCCAGACCTTCAGTGTCCGCGGGAACCTCCTCTCCGGGGCCATCGTGGGGAGGTTGCTGCGCCCCACCGCCCGGCTGCGCCATCTGCGCCTCGAGCTCTATCCTGCCCCTCTGGAGAGTTATGACCCTCAGGGAGCTCTCCACCTGGGGAGATTTGCCCAGGTTCGGGCTTAGCTGACAAAGATCCTGAGGGATTTAGGATTGCCCAGGACCATCTGGCTTAGCACCAGCCCCTGTCCTCACTATGGCAGCAAGATATTCTGTGATTCAGAGCCCATTATGTGCCCCTGTCATATGTCTGCCTAGTTGGGTGCATTAACCAACAAGTGTCTTCTGGGCGTTTAGAAACTGAAATCTAGAACGTAGCTGCATCGCTCGAAACGGGAACACAGACCCCCGGTTTCAGATATCTGTTCAGTGTGAATGGGAGAGGGAAGGTGACCCAGCGGGAGGACAGGATAGCAGACAGAGAAGCCTTGACTCAGGGAGTTGCTGGGACCTTCAGGGACATGTGTCCTGTAGTCAGAAATGTGAATCTGAATTTCCAGAGGGGGTTTGAGCTTGAGACTCACATGTGGGAGTTATCCCTGTGTGGACCCTTGTAAAGAAAGGATAGGAAATAAAGAACCTCAGTGTAAACTCTCTGGTGCCTTCCATGATCAATTAACTGGTTTTTCCAGGTTACACTTCAGGAAGCTCCTGTTACTGATGGAGAAGAGCCGTACTGAGTTGTCCATGATCAAAAACTCTCTTAACTGTTGTGGTGGGATTTGGTTCCAGGAATTCACAGCATGTTTATGATTTCCTCCAGTTTTATTCTCTTCCATGGGCATCTCTTGATTCCTTGTTTCAGGGGCTGTTCGTTAAGTTAATACAGCAATTGGAACATACTAAGTGGTCGATGAGCCATTGGAGACCCTCTGACCCTCTGACCCAGATGCCATGACCCTGGACGTGAACCCTCCCCGCTGTTCTCCAGGTGGACCCCAAGGCCTGAGTTCCCAGCCTTTGTGCTGAGAAACGGCTTCACAGCACAAAGCAGGGTCAATCCTGGAAGGGGTTGTTTACCCTGCAGATTAACTGGGGCCTCTGGGCCTCACCCACCCACTCCTATCACGGGTGGGTGGTCGTTCTTGAATTCAACCAGCCAATAGAGACATTCAAGTTCCTTTTAGCAAAAGTACTAACATCCTACAGGCATGGAAACTTAGCATTTCTACACCACATTAAAAAAAATAATAATATCCCTGTGCTAGGTCCTGTCAATGAGAGACTGACTTTATTCTCCTAACACCTCTCTTCCCTCACCAGGAATGACTAGAACGACATGTTTTGAAATCAGTGTATTAGGATGTATAACAAAATATCTGTAGGCAAATGAATGTCTTCCTTGCCTGGGGTAAGACAATATCTTGGCCAGGTTTTCTGGACCAACCAATAGAATGTATACTGACTTTAGAATTGGCTCACGTGGTCATGGCCGAAGTCCCACTCTCTTGTCTTCTGTAAGCTGGAGAACCAGGAAAGCCGGTGGTATAACTCAGTCCAAGACTGAAGGCCTGAAAACCAGGGGAGCGGATGGTGTAACTCCTAGTCTGAAGCCTAAGACCTGAGAACCGGGGGATCCTCAGTGTAAGCCCCAGAGTCTGAAGGCTTAGAAGTCAGGAGCTCTGGGTGTTCATGGGCAAGAAGAGAATTTGCCCTTCTTTCCCCCTTTTGTTCCATTCTGATCCCCAAGGAGTTGAACGATGCCAGGAATCTCTAACCTCAATCTACTGATTCAAATGCTAATCTCTTCCAGAAACACCCTTACAGACATACCCAGGATTGATGTTTTACCAGCTACCTGGGCATCCTTTAGTCAAGGTGACACACAAAAAAGCATCACAGTGACTCAAACAAGGGCACCCAAGTGAGGGCTCCCTGCTGAGGATTCAGGGGCTGGTGTTGCTGGTGGGAGGTCCGTAGGCAAGAGCCTCCGTTTCCCTCTGAAAGGAGTTTTCCCTGTATGATGATGCACATCCACCCACCTTACCCAATTCTTGTAGGATCCAATGAGATGATGCACGTGGAGGGCTTGGCATACAGTAAGAGCTCAATAAGTGAGTCTTTCCCTTCACTCCTCAATCTTCCTTTCTATTCCTGACAGCAGGAAGAGAGCAGGACACAGGGCATGCCATAGGGCTCAGCTTTCATATGTGGTCACCAATGAATCATGATCCACGCAGGCAGCTTCCGCGGCCGGCACAGGGAGAGGGAAGGCAAATGAAAAGACTGGATTTCTCGCTGGAGACTTTCCAAGCCTCGGGACTTGTATGCCACCTGCTGGTAGATCCTGGTGATAACAAGCTGGACTATATTGTTCACTACTTCAAGAAATCTGTCTTGAAATGCTGTTTGAGTATAAATATTTGTGTTGTGATATATATAAATATCAAAGATATAAATTGATTTTAAAGATTGTAAAAAGAAATTTGGTGTTTTTAAAGAATGCATGCAGATATATCAAAAAAGTATTTAACTTCTTTTGGTGCCTGTAAACAAATGACACTTTTATTTTTTTTTTAATTTAATTTAATTTTATTATGTTATGTTAGTCACCATACAATATACATCATTAGTGTTTGGTGTAGTGTTCCATGATTCATTGTTTTTGTATAACACCCAGTGCTCCGTGCAGTACATGCCCTACAAATGAGACTTTACAACTGAGTTTAAAAAATCAATGAACAGAGCGCCTGGGTGGCTCAGTTGGTTGAGCGACTGCCTTCAGCTCACGTCTTGATCCTGGAGTCCAGGGATCGAGTCCCACATCGGGCTGCCTGCTGAGCGGGGAGCCTGCTTCTCCCTCTGACCCTCTCCCCTCTCATGCTCTCTCTCTCTCTCAAATAAATAAATAAAATCTTAAAAAAAAAATAAAAATCAATGAACAAGAATTGTTTCCACTGTAAAAATTAATTAATTAATTTAGAGTCATAAAATTTTAGAGCTGGAAGGTTACAGTTAAATTTTTAAAAGGAGGGGCACCTGGGTGACTTAGTCGTTAAACGTCTGCCTTTGGCTCAGGTCTTGATCTCAGGATCCTGGGATCGAGCCCCGCATCGGGCTCCCTGCTCAGCGGGAAGCCTGCTTCTCCTTCTCCCACTCCCCCTGCTTGTGTTCCCTCTCTCGCTGTCTTGCTTTCTCTGTCAAATAAAATCTTTAAAAAAAAAAATTTTTTTTTAATGAGACTTTATCTTTTTAGAGCAGTTTTAGGTTCACAGTAAAATTGAGTAGAGAGTAGTTTCCATCTAACTCCTTCCCTCCCCCACCCCCCCACAAGGTGCAGCCTCCCCACCAGAGTGGTACACATATCTTGATTGCTTACAGATTTTGGCAATTATGACTAAAGCTGCTCTAAGCATCTGAGTGTGGGTTTGGGTGTGGACATAAGTTTTCACCTCATTTGGATAGATGGCAAGGAGCAAGATTGCTGGATCATGTGATAAGGATGTGTATTAAATTATTTTTTTCCCTTGACAACCTTACCTGTTAGAGATTGCCTTATAAAAGTCAGGGGCTGTGTCTCTGTCACCCTGTGGTCCCAAGCAGAGCACAGAGCCTGGCACGTGGTTGTAAATGCTTATAACAGCATGGTGCCTGGAAATCTCTATCATCAGTTTATAGCTAAATGTTATTTTCCACTAAAACGCAAATTTAGGGAAAGCCAACATTAGCAGACGACCAATAATATAACTAAGTTGGATACGGAAGGAATAGCGGGTGGGATTCTGTGGTCACTATATTTGTACAGGTAAATGGTACATGAAGGCGAACTTCCTTTGTTTCCCATACTTTTTATGGTTTTGCCCAAGTAATACAGACAACATTCTCAATGTCAACCATTCTGTGAATGCAGATAGAACAGACATCTCCCTGAACTCTCCCTTCATCCCAGGTCCCTTTCCAGAGGGTTCAGTTTTGCATACCTTCTTCCAGACTTTTCTGTCTTTCTATATATTTATATGTGCATATAGAAATGTCTGGTCTCACCTTTCCTTATAGAAATAGTGTCTTGGTGTGATTTTGATCATCTTCCTTTTTCTCACTTAAGTATATAGGTCTTAAAGGTTTGCTCTTCTTGTTATCTGGCATATAGAATCCCATAAAATGATTGGTCCATAGTTTAACCCTTTGCCTGTTTATGTAAATTTAGGTTGTCCATCCCCCTGCCCCCCCTTTTTTTGCTATTACCAACCACATAGCAATAAAAATCCTTGCACACAGCACAAAGCTTCTCTTTGGCTTCTCAGTGTTTTCTCCCTGTGTTTAGTCCCATCTTTCCTGAATCACTCATTTCAACACCTCGGCTGGATTATTCTCATCAACTGATGAACAGGCTCTCCACTATTTTTCACTTTAAAAGAAGAAGAAAAGAAGGGCCTCCCTTGCCTTCCCATCCTCCTCCAGCTTTTGTTTCATTTCTTTTCCTTTGTAACAAAACTTCTCTAAAGAGTCCTTGGCACTCCCTATCTCTGCCTTCATATTTCATAGATGCACACTGTAATTTTTATTATGAAACATTCCAAATACATGGGAAAGTATAATGAGTAATATACAAAAGACATGGGTACCCACACCCAGCTTTACACTTACAATATTCACATTTTGCCATGTTTGCTTTAGATTTTTTAAGCCTATTACAACTCGATGTCACAGATGACTCTCCCTGGGGAGCTCTCCCCCATCATCCCTAAATCCTTGTCTCTCCTTCCCTCCCAGAGCTAATCACTAGCTTAACTTTGTTGTATATTATTACCATGCATGTTTTAATAACATTTTTATACATATGTATCCATGAATAAGGGATATTATTTCAGATGTTGGTAAAATTTACATAATTGTCATAGTTTATCTTTCTTTAGCGTGTTTTTGGGGGGCTAAGATTTTGGTTTTGAGATTTATCAATATGTATTCATGTAGATTTTAAAACCAACTATATTGTGCTATGACTTAATGACAGGAAACTATATACATTTAAAGTCTACAGTTTAAGTTTTGAGAAATATGTACATCTGTGGAGCCAGCACCACAATAAAAGTATATTTCCCTCACCCCCAAAAGTTCCGGCCGCTCTTTGCTGTCACTGACCCCCACCCTCGACCCACTAACAACTGATCTGTGAGATTTTTCATGTAGTTGTTGTGGGTTGTTTTTTTTTTGGTCACTATTGGGATGCATTTTCCAGAATGTATTATAAGTTGAATCATAATGCTGCCTTGTCTTCGGTGTCTAGCTTCTTTGAGCATCATCCTTTGAGGACCATTATCCTGTGTGTATTAGTGATTGTTTCCTCTTTATTACTGTGTAGTGTCCATTGTATGGACATACCACATGTTTATCTACTCACATCTTGTTGGACATCTGTGTTGTTTCCAGTTCGTGGCTGTTATGGAAAAAGCTGCTGCATAAATTATATACAATTCTTTGTGTGAACATATTTCATTTCTCTTGGGTAAATACCTAGGAGAAGGGAGGGCAGGTTTGAACAATGAGCTTAGGCTTATCTTTATAAGAAATTACATTTCCCTGGTAACTAAAGATGTTGAGCACCTTTTCATGTGTTTACCTGGCATTCGTGTGTCTTCTTTTGTGAAGTGTCTGTTCAAATGTTTTGCCCAATTCTTTTGGTTTTATTATTATTGAGTTATAAGAATTTTTTAATATATTCCCAACACAAGTCCTTGTTAGATATATGTATTGTGAATATTTCTTCCAGTCTGTACCTTGTCTTTATTTTTTCAGTGGTATCTTCAGAAGATCAAGAATTTTTAATTTTAATAAAGTCGGATTTATTGATTTTCTCTTTTATCATTTGTGCTTTTGTGCCCTATTTGAAAAATCTTTGTTCACTCCAAGGTTGCAAAGATTTTATGCTAAGTTTTCTTCTAGAAGTTTTATAATTTTAGCTTTTACATGTAGATCTATGATCTATTTCAGGTTAATTTTTATGTAGGGTGTGGGATAAACTTTGATATTTTTTTGTCCCCATGTGGATATCCAGTTGTTCTCAGACCACTTGTTTTTTTTTTTTTTAAGATTTTTTTATTTATTTGTCAGAGAGAGAGAGCGAGAGCACAAGCAGGGGGAGGGGCAGGCAGAGGGAGAAGCAGACTCCCCACTGAGCAGGGAGCCCGATGCGGGACTCGATCCCAGGACCCTGGGATCATGACCTGAGCTGAAGGAAGACGCTTAATTGACTGAGCCACCCAGGCGCCCTCAGACCACTTGTTAAAAAGACTTTTCTGTTCCCATTGAGTCACCTTGGCACCTTATCAAACTGACCATATATATGTGGTCTACTTACAGATTCTCTGTGGTGTTCCATTAATCTGCATGCTGGCATGATTACTGTATCTTTATAGTAAGTCTTGAAATCAGGTAGACTGAGTCTTCCAAAATGCTCTTTTATAAAATTGCTTTGGCTATACAACGTCGTTTTCATGTCTATATACATTTTAGAATAAGCCTCTCAACTTCTACCAAAAAGCCTAATGGAATTTTTATTAGGATCCCATTGAATTTATAGATTTGGGGAGAATTGACATCTTAACAGTATTGAGTCTTTTAATGCATGATTATTGTGTGTCTCTCCATTTATTTAGGTATTCTTTCATTTTTTTTTAAAGATTTTATTTATTTGACAGAGAGACAGAGAGAGAGAGCACAAGTAGGCAGAGCAGCAGGCAGAGGGAGAGGGAGAAGCAGGCTCCCCCTGAGCAGAGAGCCCAATGCGGGGCTCGATCCCAGGACCCTGGGATCATGACCTGAGCTGAAGGCAGATGCTTAACTGACAGAGCCACCCAGGCGCCCCAAGGATTCTTTCATTTCTTTCAGCACTGTATTGTAGTTTTCAGTGCACAGGTCTCAAATATATTTTATTAAATTTACCTTTAAGTATTTCTTGCTTTTGGATGCTTTTGCAAATGGAATTTCTATTTCAATTTCCAATTGTTTGTTGCTAGTAGGTGGCATAGAGATACAATCAATTTTTATATGTTGACCTTGTATCCTATGACTTTGCTAAATTTGCTTAGTTCCAGAAATTTTGCTGTGGATTCCGTACGCTTTTTATATAAATGTTCATGTTGTTTGCAAATAAAGACCATTACTTCTTTCTTTTTACTTTGTATGGCTTTTCTTTCATTTCATTTCATTGCCTTGTTGCAGGGGCTAGAACCACCAGAACAATGTTGAATAAAAAATGTGAGTGTACACATCCTTGCTTTGTGCCTGATCTAAGGAGAAAGCATTCAGTCCTTCATGATTAAGAATGAATTTGGCTTAAAAAAAAAAAAAAAGAATGAATTTGGCTATACATTTTTTCTAAGCATGGCCTTTATTCTACTGAAGAATTATCTTTTATTGCTATTTTAATAAGAGTTTTAAAAAATCATGAATTGATAATTGAATTTTGCAAATGATTTTCTTGCACTTAATGAGATGATCATATGGGATTTTTTTTGCTTTTGTTACACTGATATGGTTAATTATACTGAATGATTTTCAAATGCGAAGCCAGTCTTGTGTTCCTGGGATACAACTCTCTTGGTCATTAAGTCACTGAAAGAGATTTAGGGGGATGGAATTGGCAGAGGCAGGGGATGGGTAGGTGGGCATGTGTCTTCACTTTACTATTATTTTTTAGTAATTTTTATTATTACTGTATACATACTATACGTGTGTATATATATGTATTACATATAGTCTTATTTGTATGTATATTTCATAATAAAAATGTATTATAATAAAAATACCAAAAACTATATGCTAATAAATTTGGAAACCAAAACCAAAAGGATAAATTTCTGAAAAACTATGAAATGGTAAAACTGGTGAAAGAAGAAACAGAAACTAGAATAGACAAAGAATTTGAAATGGTAACCAGAGAGACCTCCAGCCCTCCCCCAAAGCTCTGGGCTCAGACACTCTCCACGTGATTTTCCCCACACTTCCAGGTAGTTCTGTCTTAAACAAGATGTTCCAGAAAATAGACTAACAGAGAAAGCTGAGAAATTCATTTTTTGAGGAAAGCTGTAACCCATATTTCAAAACCGAATAAGGACATTAAAAGGAAAGTAAATTATAGGTCCATTTGGCAAAAATTCTTAATTCAGCTAACTGATCCAACAGAGTATTAAAAAGTAATACATCATGATCAAGTGAGGTTTACTCCAGGATTGTAAAACAACCTCTGAAAAATCTACCAGTGTAATTCACCACATTGAGAGACGAAGGAAGGAAAATTACGGTTCCCTCAAAAATTCAGAAAAGAATTTGATAGAAATCAACTCTTACTTATGATTTTAAAATTATTGGAAAATAAGGGTGTCTGGCTGGCTCAGTCAGAAGAGCATGTGACTCTTGATCTCGGGGTCATGAGTTCAAGTCCCACGTTGGGAGTAGAGCTTATTTTTTAAAAATGAAATAAAAAATAAACAATAAAATAAAATTCTTGGAAAATAAAATGGTATATTAAACATCCGATGCCATGCAGAAACTTTAACTACCTTCCCACTGAGATATGAAATAAGATAGAACCCTCAAAGCCTTCAGAAGGCAGCTGTGCTCACCACTCTACCACCAACACCACGGAAGACCCTCAGAACCTTTGGATTCAGAGGCAGTTATGGTGTTCTGGGTAGTAACAGAGACCCCAGAGCCAGACTGACTAATTCAGGTTCAAAACTGGCTCAGTCCTCATGGGCTGTGTGACCTTGTATGACGTGCTTAATTTCTCTGTGTCTCAGTTCACTCACCCACAAAATGGGAATAGTAACGAGATCCCCCTTACAGAGTTGCAACAGTGTTTGACATATAGCAAGTAATATTATTGCTATTGTTATTATTATATCTTAAAAAGATGTTGCCAAGTGAAAAAATTAAATAAGAGAACAGGGTCTGTAGTTAGGGTGATTATAATTCCAACAGGGTATCCCAGTTCTGGAAGTATTAATAATGGCACTTCCATTCACCCTCCAAGTGTCCTGGATTGGGCAATTAGTTGTAGGATCACTCTATAACACTATACCCTATACCATTTACATGAGTTAAAAAAAATATACGCACAAAATGACACTACATGTTTATAAGGACACATGCAAATTCAAGGTTAGGTCAAATAGTAGAGTGCTTATCTATGGTGGGGAAGAGAGTGGAAATGGGCAATGGGAATAAAAGGGAATAGATGTAGATGTATAATTATACCCTTTCCAGAGAGGGGGCTCTCATGGACCAGTTACAACAATGAGCTATGAACGAAGAATCTAGAATTTAGTTCAGTTCTGTTCTTGAATTAGGAAGAAAGATGGAGGAGGGAAAATGCGAATAAAAGAGAAAGAAGAGAGAGAAGAAAAGAAGTAAAATACAAAGTTAGTGCCGCTATCATGTCAAACAATAGAGAAATTTTAATGCCAACTAGCCCTCTCCCATTTTGCATTATATTACATTACTGAGTTGGATTTTAATTACCCCTTGTTTTGTACCCCAAATTTGTCATTATTTCTGTTTCACATAGATGAAGCTGTTTAGATTAACAGCGTGTTTTCTGATGTCTTTATTTACCATCTCTTTTTGAATCTCAGACCGTTTTATAGACGTGATTGACTTTTTCATTCAACAGAGCTGGGAAACTCTCTCAGTCCTTATCTTAAAAGGCTTTTGTTGCATCTCCTTGAAAAGTTTTCCTGAATTTAGAATTCCAAGATGACAATTATATTCTTAGTGATTTTAAGATCCTATTCCTATTTGAGGGACTTTTGGGTTCCATTGGTGGGGCTGAGAAGCCAGCTGTAAAGGCAATTATCATTCCCACGTAGTCATTTGTTTTTTCTCTTGGGCACTCTTGAGATACGCTTTTTGTCTTTGGTGTTCTGGATTTCATATAGTTTATCTAGGTATGGATTTCTTTTCCTTTATTTTGCTTGGAATTTATTGGGGGCACCTGGATAGCTTAGTCGGTTAAGCATCTGACTCTTGATTCCGGCTCAGGTCATGATCTCAGGGTCTGAGATCAAGCCCTACATTAGGCTCCACACTGAGCATGGAACCTGCTTGGGATTCTCTCTCTCCCTCCCTCTCTGCCCCTCTCTGCTCATGCTCTCTCTCTCTCTTTCCAAAAAAAAAAAAAAAACTAAAACAAAAATAAATATTCTGTTTGTGATTTATTTGCCTTCCTGAATCTGAGGATTGGTCTCTTTCACCAATTCTGGGAAAACTGTAGTCTTTATCTCTTGGATAAAAAGTTTCAAAGAGTTCTGTTTGCTTCTATTTTTTTAACATTTATCTTTTTCTTTTTTTACTAGCATCTTTTCTTAAGTGTTTGATTCCTTTATGTTTTTGTTCATTTCTAACATCTTATTGTAGAGTCATTTCTGGACTGTTCTATTACTGGAAGTTTCCAGGATTCTAATCCTTCTGATTATTATGGTTTGCTGACCCTAGCTCTTGGTGAGATATTTTAGAATGAGTGTTATAATTTTGGTTTGTGGACTCATCTTCACCAGGGCTTCATTTGTGGGAATGTCTTCTAGCTTGTGTTATTGGATCATCCCCCAAGGTCAGTTTGCAGCTTTGCTTTTTCCAAGTGTCCCAGTGACATCAGCAGCATGGGACAGATTGTAATTTTGTTATTTCTCATCTTGGAGCTTCCTAGACCACACAGTGAACATAAAATAGGCCCCAAACCTACCCCAGGAACTGGCTGTAGGATTGAATTTATGAAGGGAGGACTTTTTTTTTTTTTTTTTTTCCTACCCAGAACCATTCCTGCCCTGGCAGGTGGACTTTTAGAATCCACCCTTTCACTGAAGGTAAATCTTGATGGCCCAGCTTTATGTAGTGATATTAATTCCAGTTGCCTGTGCTTTGCAAGCTAGTTTCCTACTCATCCCCCATGTGGATCTTAAAACCCAGGCTGCTGGGTTACCCGGCTGTTAATGACCCCTGCACTACATCTTCCTTTGCCTCTGGAAGCCCTTATGTTGGCTCACATTCTTACCATCCTAGTTTCAAGCTCTGTTTTGTTCTGACATGTAAATGCTTCCTTTCCTGCCCCACCCCATGGGCTCAGCTGGGCTTTAAAAGCAGTGTATATTATAGTTTTCCAGGATTCCTAGATTTATTGTTTGGTGTCTGTGGAAGAATTGGAAGTCTGAGAGGTCCTGATTTTTGTGCATTAATCTTGGACCTGCTCATTTTGCAGAACTGCATATTAGTTCAAATGAGTTCATTGGTGGATTCTCTTGGGTTTTCTGTATAGACAATCATACCATCTACATTATTAATTTCAAACATTTATGTCTATGATTCTTTTTCCTTTTCTTATAAAATTGGCTTAGAACCCCTAGGGCAATATTGAATCATAGCAAAGTTAGCAGACATATTATAGCACACACCCTATAATGCTGCTGTTGATTCTCTAGTAATTATGATATTTGCTGTAGGTTTCTGGAACATGCCCTTTATTAACAAAACTTCTCTGAAGTTGTTATATTTAACATTTACTAAATACCTCTAGTGATGTTAAATGGTCTCCCTAAAGCTATTGTAAACCAGAATTTTTACTTTAGGTCTAACGTATGTAACATAGAAATGTAAGTAATGACACTATGGAGATTCCCACAGAGATATCAGGGACTGGGTATATTCTGAGTTAGACCAATGTTGAATCTACTTCCCTAAAGGGTGCAAGCACTGTCAGGGCTGGTCTTTTTCACCTCTCTGGGCTCTTGGTTGCCCTTACCACTGTCCTCCAGAGATGTCCAATCCTGACCCACTCAGTTTCATATTAACATATGGCCATTGCTGGTAGAAGAGCTTCCTTGTGAGAAAGTTCATTCATTCCCCACGTGAACAGCATTGGAACTCAGTTTTTGCAACCCTCCCACCCCATGTGATGAGAAAATGCCCTAAATCTTCATTGTCAGTTCCTGTGCTTTCAAACGAAAAAGGATTTCTGCAAAGATAATGGAGATGAATTTTATCTGTGTTGGTCAGGGTGACTTTTTCTTGGGTACTTGTAAATCTGTAGGGGTTCAGAACAGATGTGTCACTTGGGCAAATAGATTATTTTGAGCTGAAATCAATCAAACTTCTAGGGAAGCTCAAAAGATTTAGGAAGAAACTTTGATCTTCCCCCTAACAGCTTAAAAGAATTTAGATAGAGGACCTGCTCCAGGAAGAGAGCTGCACCATAATATGAATTAAGGATAGTAAACACGGAGGCATTTAGCAATCAAAGTCTGATTGCTAAAATTCCTCTGTGTCCCATTGTTTCTGTGCAGACTAGCAAATATTTGCTTACCAAGCATATATTTTTTTTACCTTCCTGTGAATCATTTCCTTCCCTTCAAAGTACCAGACTCTTACTCCCTTCTCCTTAATTTAAGATGGCATATATTCTCCATTTTACCTTTCTTTCTTTGAATCTCTTGTGTATGTTCATTCCATATATACAAAATTAAATTTGATTTTCTCCAGTTAACCTCTCTCATGTCAACTTAATTCTTAAGTCAGCCAGAAGAATCTTGAAGGCTAGAGGAAAATTTTTCCACCCCAGCACAGCCAAATGTTTTAGGTTGGGTTCCCTAGAAGTAGAGCCTGCTACAGAGGTGCAAGTGCACAGAGGAGCTGACTGAGGGGGGCTCTCAGGAGAAGAGCGTGAAGGACATGGGATGGGACAGAGGAAGGAGCCAAGTAAGGACATGGTCCCAGCTGGAACCAGCTTCCACCTGACCACACGAGGGCTCTGGAATGTAGACTATGACACAGCATGAGTCGCACCTGGAGGCCAGGGGGGCTGCCTTTTGTTCTCCTTTGTCATTGAGTTATGGCTGTGTGGTGCCCGGGTCAGGACTGACAAGGGAACTCCACTTCTGGTGGAGGTGGTTCTCTAGAAGAAGCAGGAGCTGGGAGCTCTTAGCAGTCAACACTCACAGCAGTGGCAGATGAGTGTGCCCAGTACAAGGGTCTGGCTGGGACACTGACAGTTCACTACACCTAGTCAAACCTAGCTAAGGAGACAGTTGTATGGGCACTGTTGAGTGACCAGGAGGTAGACACCAGGTTTGCTGGACAAAAAGATGATGGCAGTGGTGCAAAAGTCAACATTGCTCCTGGAATTTAGAACCTGGGCACTCAGCCCATTGGAGAGAGGAGCAAAGTGCAAAAGGGAGACAGAATTTCGAGAAGACTCTTTAAGAAAAATGAACAGTGTGCTGGAGTTAATCGCTGCTCCCTCAAATCACTCTTTAAACATATACATATTCATGAGTGGGCATTGGAAGAGGTTGTCTGAAAGTGAACTTGCTGTCAAAATGTAGCATTTTTCTTCCACTTAACACTGTGGCCTGCCTTCGTGACTCCACATCTCTACACAATCCAAAGGCTCCAGGATGAGAAATATTCTATTAACTTTCCATCATGGGCTGGGCTTGGCGCCAGCTTCTTATTTGACAGTGAAATCTGTTAGAGCAGATCCGTGACCCACTTTGATGTGGTTACAGACGGAGGGCTCAACCTCCTTGAAAATTCAAATCCTTCTTTGGTCCCTGGAGGGAGAAAGTTAGCTCAATGACTCCAGCTCACTTTAATGATGGCTCCTACCCGCCGTATTTCTCTGAAAAGTCTTCAGCCTCATAAGACCCCTTATTCCTCGGGAAAAAAGAAATGACAACAAGAGGATAGGATGTTTTGAAGATTTACTACCTTTCTCCCTTTGTTCTTTCCTTAAGTGAGGCAGACGTGCATTATTTTTAATTATTTGGTTAGCACAGAGCATAGCCTACATATTCACCTTGTCTGGTTTGAATCCTTGGGGGGTGTGTGTGTGTGTGTGTGTGTGTGTGTGATTGTCTCTTTTTAGCACTAAGAATCAAGTCTAAGATGCTGCATGAGACAAAGAAGGAATGGAGAAGGTGTTAGGGGGTTTTATCTGCCAAGTATGTGTAGGGAAGTAAAGGGGAAAATTTAGCTTTGAGGAATCAAATGCCACATCCAAGGTCAGAGAGAAAAATCAAAATTGTAAACACATTTTGGTTTGATGCTCTTATAACCAGTCCTTTTTTTTTTTTTTTTAACTTCCTTTAGCTTAATTCAGATACTGCTGGAGGTTCATGACTATATTCTCACATAATCAAGAAATGTTACAGAAGAGTCGTTAATAGTAGTGCTTTTTTTCCCAGAGGAGCTCAAAATTGATTTTCCACGTTGTTATTTGCTGCGGCTGTCTTAAACAGGATCTGGTCAGTGTGATAAACAAGGTAATTAAGTCAGCAGCTTGTCTCCTACCCCCAAATCCTCTGTACATGGATTTAGCCAAATCCTTCCAGTTTCTCAACAATTCTTTTTGCTATCAAGTCGTTTCTTCCTTGTCCGGAGCAGTTTCTGCCTCCTGAATAACTACATATACAGCAGG
The DNA here is from genome assembly GCF_011800145.1 of Mirounga leonina. Lineage (NCBI taxonomy): Eukaryota > Metazoa > Chordata > Mammalia > Carnivora > Phocidae > Mirounga > Mirounga leonina. The sequence continues at coordinate 84,711,807 of NW_023270447.1, read as the reverse complement.
CTGGCTTGTCTGAACGCAGCTCGAGTGCACTTAGGTGCTGCCTTTTCACCGACTGGGAGGCATGTCAGCAAGAGATAAATCATAGAGCTGTCACCTTCCATAGCAGCACATTGCAGGGGATGTTAACTCGCCTCCAAACAAGACAGAGGTGACCCTTCCCTCTCAGGGTAAAGCCTCCCATGGCCAGAGGCTGGGATGGGAGTTGGTACAAGGAGCCTTAACTGGCTGCATGATCTTGGCTCTGGGGGGTGGAAGGAGACAGGCAGAGGTCTCTCTTCTCCTACCCCACCACCCCCTTTACTAGAACAGCTCCTTCTCATCCTCCAGGTCTCAGCTGCACTGCCACCTCCTCAGAGAAGCCTTCCCTGACCACCTCTGCTCTTCCCCATCACTCTTGATGCTGGTTTCCCTCCCTGACAGAAGAAGCATAGCATGATCTGTAATGATGTTCTGCATTCTTGTTCTTTCTAGATGACCAGCTCCAGGAGGGCATAAGACCTCACTGTCTCATTTATCAACGTTGACCCCACAGCGACCCCATGTCCACTCCATGTAGGTGCTCAATACATATTGTTGATACTGAGTCTAAAGGGGTAACAACCAGTCACCCCACTTCCCCTTGTGTCCATGCTCACGCCCAAGTGGGAAGACGCAGGAGGTTGGTGTGTGCAGGTCCACATGTCAGTGTGGTGCCAATACCACCAGGACCAGAGACAGTGGCTTGCACCATCTTGGTGCTCAGCCCTGCTTGAAATGGCCATGGGGCTGGGCTGCAGGCTTTGAGGATGGGGTGGAGGTGAAGGAGGAAGAAGGGAAGGAGGCAAGAAGGGCGGAGGGGCGGGAGAAAGGGGAGGGCCAGTGTCCTCCAGGAAACCTGAGGAGTGGGCTCTCCAGGGAGGTGGGGGCTGGACACCCGATTGTTCATGGTTCAGGTCAGCAATTCTCTGAGATCTCCTTGGGGCTGGAGTTTTTGGTCAGCCTTACTCTCTTCACACCATGGGTGCCAGGAGTGGCCTAGGCTGATCACATCCTTCATTCATTCATTCGTTTCCTCTGGTTTCATGGAGTGCAGGCAGTATGACTTTCAGTTTTTAGCTCCCTGAGGGGGACCCTACTAGAGAGGGTCAGGGGCCCTCTCAGGTTACCCTCAGGGGCAGAAAAATGAGGCCGCTCTTGAACTCGGCCCCCAAACCCCACCTGCTCCCACTGGAGGGACACACATAGGGTATTGCCACATTTGTCCAGCGAATATCTGCTGGCTGTTGGGTCCCTGGTTAAGTGCTGTGGAAGTTCAGAGAGGTATGAGGTCTAAGCCCGACCTTAGGCGCTCTATTCATTCATTCATTCATTCATTCATTCATTCCACAAACTAAGCATCTACCATTTGCCCAGCACTGGGCTGGAGCCGGGGTACGAGGTGGTCAAGACAAACGTGCCTGTACTCAGTTTATAGTCTAATGAGGGAGACAGCCTGACAGGTAGATAACATTCGAAGCAGTTCAAGCCATCAGAAAGAGCTCAGGGGAGGGGAGATGGGGAAAGAAGGCAGAGGACATTCAGGGTGGGGGATCTGGAGGCCAGGGAAGACCTCTCTGAGGAGGTGCTGTTCAAGCTGATTGATGAGAAGCCAGCCCTCTCAACACCCCGGGAAAGAGCAGTCGAGGCTGGGGAAGATCATGTACAGATCAAGTTCCTGGGGCAGGAAAGACCTGGCACATTCCAGAACCTGATGGAAGGTGTTCCTGGCATGAGGGAGGTAGGTAGGAGAGGCAGCGGGCCCACTAGCCCATGGGCAAGGGATCAGGTTTGTTTTAAGAGTAATGGAAGAGCCTTGATAGGTTTTGAGGTCTCTATGCAGGAAGCCATGAGATCGATTATTTAGACGGCTCTGACACCTGGGTGGAATTGGACTGGAGGGGCATCCAGGTAATCGGTTCATTAGAAGGCCAAGGGATGATGCTGGTATGGGTTGGGATGTAGGATGCTCTGGCTGTCTGTGGTTCTGGAATAAACTAAAACTCAGCGGTGTAAATCAACAGCCATTTTGGGGTGTTCATGGTTCAGGATTTGGGTGGGTGCAGCAGCATCCACTGTCCGCTCCCCAGTGTCTCACATGGGGAGCCTTGACCACCTCGACTCGCGCCATGTGTCTGGCTTGTTCTCCCCATGAGGTGTCCATGGTGCAGGAATGTCCAGGTGGCTTCTGGTTTCCCCAGTCTGGCTCTGTGGTCCTCCTGGACTCTTCCTCACCCTCTCTCACGTGGCCTGTCACTCACCAGGGCCACCCGTCATGGCTGAGCTTCCCACAACATGGTGGTCTCAGGGGAGTTGACTTTCCAATATAACACTTGTCTGAAGGGGCATGAAGCAGAGCCTGCCAGGCCCCCGGAATTGGCCCAGCGTCACTCCTGCATATTCTATTCCTCAGAGCGGTCTCAGGGTCCCCAGCACTCACCACTGACCTCATCTTTTGATGGGGATATGGCAAAGTCACATTGCTGAGGGGTATATGCAGTGGAAGATACCACTGAAGCCGTTTTTGGAAACTCTAATCCACCACACATAATGGAGAAGAGAGAAGTGGACAAATCCAAGGTGCTTTTATGTTTTTTTTAGGAGGTAGAAGAATTGGAGATTTGAACATGTATGTGTGGAAAACTGAATCTAGGTAGTAATGCTTCATAAAATAATTTTTTTTTTCAAGTTCAGAGGAGGGAGAGATTCCTTGTGTCTAGAGGCAGGACAGGCTACCACGTTTGGTTGTGCAGGTTGTGCACTGCATAACTCTGGGGGACGACATGCACTATGGTATGCAAAATACCCTGTGGAGGATAATCCAGAAAGTTCCAGTGAGGAAGTGGCATTTGAGATGCGGGATCTCGGCAGGTGGAAGAGGCTGGTAGATGGCATTCCAGGCAGAAGGAATCGTGTGAGGGCATCTACGAGGGAAGAGTACTGGGTGCTTACGGGTGTGGGAAGGCTCTGATTTGGCAGGAGCGTAGTAAGGGGAATGGCAATAAGACAGGACACGGCTCACGAAAGGGCTTGGGGGAAGATCACAGGAGGCCTTGAACGCCAGGCTGCAACTGTGTTTTATTCTCTACCCCATGGGCCAGATCTAGTCCGTGGCCTGTTTGGATATGGCCTGTGGACTAAGGGTGGTTTTCACATTTCTAAAGAGCTATAAAAACAAAATGAAAAAATGAAAAAGAAAACAATACAGCAGAAACAGTGAGTGGCCAGCTAAGCTGAAAATATTCATTGCCCGACCCTGTACAGAAAGGGCCTTGGGAAATTCTTGCGTGCCCTTGACCAATAGTGACCTGGGACAGGAGACGTGTAGCTTGGACGTGGGAGGAGAGAGAGGCCAGGAGGCCAGGTGAGAGGCTACTCTGGTCAGCCAGGTGCCCAGAGCTCTGGTCAGCCAGCTCATGCGGGGGAGCTGGCTGGGTTCCAAGGCCTCCCTCCCCTAGCACCTGGTGATGTCGCCTCCTCCTCGGCTGATACTGTTGACTTCTTCAGTATCAGGGGTTGAAGGATGACGCAACCTCCCTGGAGATGGGGGACATCCCATGCTCCACCTGCATGAGGAGTTCTGCATCAGGTTCTATTTGAAGATTTTTTTTTCTAAAAATAGATACAGTTGCAAATCATTGGTAGAGAGGACAGGGTCTTCTTTTCATCCCAGGAAACCCGAGGAACTGTTTCTGACAATGGGCTCACTGGTATGGAGGAATTATGTCTTCCTGCCCATCCCCTCCAGAGCTATTGACTTCTGGATGGTTCTGGGTGTGGATGGTGGGGTAGGGTGGTATAATGGGAAAGATACGGCCACTGACTGGTGTCTCACTGGGCACGTGGCTTCCCAGTCAACGTCTCCAAGGGAAAAACAGGGATAATGGAACCTGTGTGCCATGGCAGTTTGGAAACTTTATAGAAAGTACCTCGCTCAAAAGCTAATTATTTATCCTCGCCATATCACCCCAGGACATATCTCTGTAGGCATTTGACTTGCAGAATCCCAGGGTTGGAAGGGACCTGAGTGATGTGAATTCCGTCTGTGACACCCTCTGCATCACCCACGGCCAAGCCCCACAAGAAATCCAGTGGGCAAGGCAGCCCATTCCACGGGAGGCAAAATCCCAATGATTAGAGATACTGAGGATCATTTAGAGACACCATTTTCTGCTTGCTGGCTCTGCGCTGTCCATGGCGATTCTAATTTTGCTTCTATTTCAATATTTCCTCTGAGTCTTCTTTGCCACACAAAACAGCAGAAGCTCCTTCTGCATTTGCTGTCTGCTCTTTTCCGTTTTTCCAAAGGCAAATGTCTTTCTGTTCTTTTCATTGGGGCCTGCTTGTGAAGGGACCCGTGGGCCGGCTCCTGGGGCAGGGAGTGGGGAAGGGCCAGCTGCCTGCTTTGTGTAAAGATGAAGGAGTGTGGTCTTCCACGGGGCAGATGGAGGGAGGGCAGATGGCAGCAATCAATCCTCGGATATATATAACTGTCCGCCTGCCAAGGAGCCCGCCCCACCCCGACTGTCCATTCTGTGGCTCACGCCTGGGGGCCCAGGCCTCCCTGTTCACTTCTCCCTGCTCCAGGCCTGTCAGCAGGGGCTGGACCCAAAGAGGAGAGAGGAGCTCAGGGTTCCTCTGCTCAGCAGAGTTTGACACTTGACCTCTCTGAGCATCCCTCTCTACCTTGCAACCTTCATCCTGGTTCTCGAGTTTACTGCAACTCTCTCTTATTCAGCCTGATGGGAGCAAAAGGGAAAACTCAGGTTGGACAGAAGTGAGTTCAAGTCTACCTTCTGGCTGTGCAACTTAGGGGGAGCCACTTAACTTCTCTGAGCTGGTTTTCTTGTCTGTCAAATGAGCATAATTGTCCTTGAGGATTAAATAAGATTGTGTGTGTAGTCAATTCTTGTTATTTCTCGTACTTACATTCCATGAAGTCCATGAAATGCTGAACAGGTCAATACTGAATCATCGTCTCTAGCGGAAATGTACGGTTAGGTTCCTTGGGACTTCCGGTCACAACATTTTTGTTAACTTACCAATACATAACCTTGTTTTATGCGTGTTTCTGTCTCCAGACACCTTATTTGATAAATACTGTAGATTGATAATGTTGGCCTCATGGCCTACTACGCTATAACTCAGACCAGAATGAAGTTTATCCAACACACATATCTTCTCTGAGGTTCATCCCAAACCTTTGCATCTAGGAACACCACACCACACTTCAACACCACGCTTGGGGGCCATTTTAAACAGCAAAATCACACACAAAAAAACCCCGCAAATGCAAAAATGCAAAAAAAAAAAAAAGTGGCACTAAATAGACCGTGCGAAGGTTGAGATGTGAGAGTATGAGACAGGAGGGCAGAGTGTCACTCTGGCTCATGCCAGCTGGGAGCCCCCACATCAGGTGACTCGAATATTTGGTCACTCTGAGCGCAGGCATGCCTCGGAATGACTACAAAAGTGCTGTAAGTACTGATTTGGGGCTTACAAATAAATTTTAGCAAGCAAAAAACTTGAAAATATGGATCCACTGAGCCTATGTATTCCCTGCTCAGAGCCCCAGTCCCAGGTGACACCTGAGGCAGAAGTCGGGGGGTTGGGGGGCAGGGAGCTTCCCACTTGACTCCCATACTATTCTCCCTTTCTTCCCTAGTGAATAAAACATTTTAGCTGGTCACATGACCCCCTCCCCTTTCATTTCCCAGCCTCCCTTCAAAGTCATGGCCTGCCTGGTGACCAAGTTCCAAGCAATAAGAGATAGGCAGAAATGTTGGTGGAACTTCTGGTAGATCCCTTAGGAGGCAGTGGCATGTCCTTCCCCTCTGTTCCTCCTTCTTGTTGGCTGGGATGCTGAAGTGATGGCAGGAGCTCAGGCAGACATCTTGGACCATGAGGTGGAAGCCAGGTGCTGCGGATGACAGAGCCACATTGAGAAAAAACTTGGATTCCTGGAACTGTGGAATGGTCAAACAATCTTCAACTGACTGGCTACCTGATTAGAGAGAGACATGAGCCACTCTCTTGTTCAAGCTATGTTATCTGTTTTTGTTGTTGTTGTCATTTGCTTGTTTGTTGTCATGTATAGCCAAATTTCATCCCAAACCTAATCCTAAGTGACACAGGAAGGTTCCCATCCTGCCTCATCATTGACCAGCTCTGTAACTTCACTGTGATCACTTCACCTCTTTATGCCTCTGCATATCCACAAAGCAGCAGAGGGAGAAATTAGGAGAAATTAAGTAACTTTCTTGTTCTAAAATTCTCTGATTCTAATTAGTCTGAAATACATGCATTCACAGGGTAATTTTCCTAAGGGAGGTGGAAGCGGAGATGTGGTTGTCATGGAGACACCCCAGCGATGCTGCCCAGTGTGAATCAGCAGTGGAGAAGATGCTTGACGCATGTGTGATGAACAAATGACCAGAGGGACCTGTGCCAGGAGCGAGGACCAGCTTGGGGTTGGAAAGTCCCTGGTGGGCTTTCCACTCAATCCGAAGGGTGGCAGCCACAGCAAAGGAAACAGTCAACAAAACCCAAAGACAACCGACAGAATGGGAGAAGATATTTGCAAATGACATATCAGATAAAGGGCTAGTATCCAAAATCTATAAAGAACTTATCCAACTCAACACCCACAGAACAAATAATCTAATAAAAAATGGGCAGAAGACATGAACAGTCATTTCTGCAAAGAAGACATCCAAATGGCCAACAGACACATGAAAAAGTGCTCAATATTGCTCAGCATCAGGGAAATACAGATCAAAACCTCAGTGAGATACCACTTCACACCAGTCAGAATGGCTAAAATTAACAAGTCAGGAAACGACAGATGTTGGCGAGGATGCGGAGAAAAGGGAACCCTCCCACACTGTTGGTGGGAATGCAAGCTGGTGCAGCCACTCTGGAAAACTGTATGGAGGTTCCTCAAAAAGTTGAAAATGGAGCTACCGTATGACCCAGCAATTGCACTCCTGGGTATTTACCCCAAAGATACAAATGTAGTGATCTGAAGGGGCACATGCACCCCAATGTTTATAGCAGCAATGTCCACAATAGCCAAACTATGGAAAGAGCCTAGATGTCCATCAACAGATGAATGGATAAAGAAGATGTTGTATATATATTCAATGGAATATTATGCAGCCATCAAAAAATGAAATCTTGCCATTTGCAATGATGTGGATGGAACTAGAGGGTATTATGCTGAGCGAAATAAGTCAATCAGAGAAAGAAAAGTATCATATGATCTCACGGATATGTGGAATTTGAGAAAGAAGGCAGAGGATCATAGGGGAAGGGAGGGAAAAATGAAACAAGGCGAAACCAGAGAGGGAGATAAACCATAAGAGACTCTTAATCTCAGGAAACAAACAGGGTTGCTGGAGTGGTGGGGGTGGGAGGGATGGGGTGGCTGAGTGATGGACATTGGGGAGGGTATGTGCTATGGTGAGCGCTGTGAGTTGTGTAAGACTGATGAATCACAGACCTGTACCCCTGAAACAAATAATATATTATATGTTAATTTAAAAAAATCTAAAAAAAAAAAAAGGGTGGCAGCCTTGTCATGGCCCAAGGAAGCCACTGTTCTTGCCCAGCCTCAGGAACCACGGGACCAAACACAGTAGATGGTGGAAGCAGGGGTTTAAGTGAATAAACCAGAGGTGGCCCCAACTGGACCAGGCAAAGATGTCCAGGAGACTGCAGTCTGGGGCACCTGGAGAAATAGACCCTAAGTATAGCCCAGCCAATGCCCTTGCTTCTAGAAGCAAGGGGGTCTTCCCCAGCAGGGGGAGCTATGTGACTCCCCCTAAAGATGGAATTTCAGACCAAGGTAAGGGCGTCTTTGTTTAGGTGGGCCTAGACCCAGGAGCTGCCTTACCCATAGAGACATGTCCTCTCTGTTTTAAAAGTTTCAGCTCTGGGGCACCTGGGTGGCTCAGTCAGTTGAACGTCCGACTCTTGATTTTGGCTCAGGTCATGATCTCAGGGTCATGGGATCGGGCTCTGTGCTCAACTCCCCTCCACCCCCTCCATCCCCCGCCTGCTTGCTCACACACACACACACACACACACACACACACACACTCTGCGCTCTCTGAAAAAAAAAATTTCAGCTCTAACTTCTAATTTTAATTTTTTTTTTAATTTTTATTTATTTGAGAGAGAGAGAGTGAGCACAAGTGGGGGGGAGAACAGAGGGAGAAGCAGACACCCCACTGAGCAGGGAGCCCAATGCAGGGCTGGATCCCAGGACCCCAAGATCATGACCTGAGCTGAAAGCAGACGCCTAACCAACTGAGCCACCCAGGTCTCCCTCAGCTCTAACTTTTTTTTTTTTTTTTTAAGATTTTATTTATTTGACAGAGACACACAGCGAGAGCAGGAACACAAGCAGGGGGAGTGGGAGAGGGAGATGCAGGCTTCCCGCTGAGCAGGGAGCCCGATGCGGGGCTTGATCCCAGGACCCTGGGATCATGACCTGTCAGCTCTAACTTTTTAAAGACAATGTTTATCCAAGACTTGACAAACACTTTCGGAGAGGTAAGCTGCCTGCTATTTCTACAGAGGACCGTGGAACCATCAGAAACAGGATCTGAGGTTAGCTCTGCCAAGGAGATACAAAAGCTTTCCTGTTTTTGTTTGTTTCTCTTTCTCCTTTATTTTCTTTTTTTCAAATATATTTCACTTCTTTTCTAGGGCAGGGGCTGTACCCTGCTGCCTCTCTGATAACCCACTGCACTATTTATATTCCTTACCCAGAATCCCAGCAGAAAGGAAGGCAGGCTGGCAACAAATCGACCCTGAGATTTCAATTGATCCTTTCTGTGTCTGCAAGACTGGAGTGGAATTCTCTTTCCGGAGCTCTTGGGCGCTCAGAGTCATGAGCATGCGGGCCGGTCCACAAGCAGGGTCTGCTCTCTGTGAGGTCACTCACTCAGTGTCACAGAGGGTCCCTAGAGGGTCCAGTCTCTGAGACTGGAGTCTCAAAGTTCTCTCTTTCTATAAGTTAAGAACTAAGAGAGACAGATTTAGATTTTTCAGACTTAGAGACAGCTGCCACCCTTGGAAAAACCCCAGGCATCTAGGACACAGGCAGGAAGGTACTAGAAGAGATGCGCTGTGTCCTCAATCCCAGGAGAGAAGACGTGGAGTTCACCAGGTAGTAGCTCCCAGGGGATCTGGTGTCTGTTTACCCACGGAAGGAACTGAGGCCCAGAGACACTGAGTGTCCTGCTTAAGATCAAAGGGCATTCAGGACAACCCAGCAACCAAAAGGCATGACCTCTGATACATGCAACAACATGGCTCAGTCTCCAAATGGTCGTGCAGAGTGAAGGGGAAGCCCAACCAAAAAGAATTCCTAGTCTCTGGTTCTGCGGGCAAGCTCTCTTGTTCAACTATAGACCCCAAGAGTTAAAACCAGAAATAGACAAGACCACTTTACTCATGCTGCAAGTAAAACCCATCGTTCTTATTTCTTATCACACCTTGTTGAGACACTGACGATGTTTTGCAATGACCGAAATATCCCAATCGCCAGCCCAGAAAAGCCCTGATAGCAAGGGAATGCCTAGAAGACCGCACCTACACGCCACCTTCCCTGCCCGTGATCATGTGCTGAACACATATCAACCCCCACCTGTGATCACGCGCTCTCCACCCACTCTCTCGCTCCTAGCCCGCTGAACCTCTCCCTAGAAAATTCTAAATGTCCATCTTGTGGGCAGAGAGGTCGGTTGATAAGGCTCAAGCCTGCCACTGTCCCCAGCAGCCGGCACCAGAAATAAATTTCTCCCTTCCTCTTTTCCAAACCCTCATCTCTTGAGTTACTAGCTTCTCTTGAGATGAGTTTATCTGAGTTTCTTCAGCAACAGTGTTGGCAAAGCCAGCCGGGAGCTTTGCTCTTGATTTGTCCAGCCCCTTCGGGAATCCCCAGGATAGAGCAGCTGGCTGTAGCATTGAGCCAGGACTTACCTCTTTGTTTCCTGAGTCAGTGGCTATGCTAGATGGATTGGTAAGAGTACCATTTATTAAAACTTTAGAAAATGCAAATTAATCTATAGTGACAAAGCTGATCATGGTTGCCTGGGGATGGAGAGGGGAGGTGTGAAGGATGAAGGCCATGTTCATGATCTTGATGGTGGTGATGATTGCATGGAGATGGACAGAGAGATAAAAACTTATCAAGTTATATTCTTTAAGCATCCCATTTATTACATGTCAATCATACTTCAACAAAGTTGCTTACAAAAAATTCTTCCATGACCTACACTCACACACCGCCCCCCCAATCACATTCAGATAGCAGATCTAAGAGTTGACTCCAATCTCTTGATCCTGAGGGCTTTCTGGCCAAGATGTCTTTTTCTTTCTCAGTCACTATATATTCATGTGCTATGAGGAAAAGCAAGTCACCACGAAACTTAGTGGTTTAAAACAACGTAAAACAACACCCACGTATCGTCTTCAGGTTTCTGTGGGTCGGGAGTCCTCGTGTGCTTTAGCCAGGTCCTCCCCTCAGGGTCTCATGAGGCTGCAGTTGAGATGTCAGCCAGGACTGGGGTCTCCTCTGAGGTTTAGGGTCCTACTCCGAGCTCCTGGGGCAGAATTTATGTCCCTCCTTCCTCCAGCCGGCAGGAGAGTCTCTCTCTTCAAGATCCTCCTTTAAAAGCCCACCAGGGACAGTCTGCCTTGTGATGAACCTGAAGTCAACAGCTGCAAAATCCTGTCACCTTTAGTCTTCAAATGTAACCTAATCACACCAGCAAAATCCCATCATTTTTTCAGTCTTGGCCGGACTCAAAGGGAGGGGCTGAACGGAGTCTGCACACCAGGGGGGCGGGAATCTTGGTGGCCGTCTGAGGACCCTGGCTGCCTGCTATATCTCTGTCCAGCAATGCACAAGTAAACCAGTAAGGAAGACGTACAGACATGCTTCGGAGCAAAGGGCAAAGCAGCTTGGAGTCACAGTCTGATGACATCCTCAACCCCATCCCCACACCCCACTTGCTTTTTACTTCCCTCCTGGTTCAGCATTCTAATGAGCTATTGTATTAAAGAACACCCCCATGATTTGGGGGCCCCAGTCCCCTCAGTTGGCTTGGGGTAGCTCTTGGAACTCCCACTTGGACAAGAGATAAGGAGACCTGGGAAGCAGGTCAAAGTTGGAATAGCACTGGACAATAAGATCATATTTCTGGGGAACAATGACTATAAATGTCAAAGGAAGCCAGGGGTGTGGCTGGGGTTTTAAAATAAGGAGCCTTGAGTTTGGAGCCAGGGAAATAAGATCGAGGAGCTTGTTTGGGGTCAAAGAGGTAGAAAGTACAAGTGGGCAGGGGGTTCTATGCCCTGCCTTCTTTTCTTTTTTTTTTTAAAGATTTTATCTATTTATTTGACAGAGAGAGACACAGCTAGAGAGGGAACACAAGCAGGGGGAGTGGGAGAGGGAGAAGCAGGCTTCCCACTGAGCAGAGAGCCCGACCCGGGGCTCGATCCCAGGACCCTGGGATCATGACCGGAGCCAAAGGCAGATGCTTAACAACTGAGCCACCCAGGTGCCCCATGCCCTGCCCTATTTTCAATGTTGTTGAAATTCACATAATGTAAAATTAATCATTGAAAGTGTATAATCCAGTGGTATTTAGGGGCATCTGGGTAGCTCAGTCGGTTAAGCATCCAACTCTTCATTCTGACTCAGGTCGTGGTCTCAGGGTTGTGAGATGGAGCCCCTGGTTGGGCTCCATGCTGGGTGTGGAGCCTGCTGGATATTCTTTCTCTCCCTCTCTAAAAAAAAAGAGTACAGTCCTATATTCCAGTGCCATTTAGTACATTCACAGTGTGGCACAACCATCACCTCTATCAAGTCCCCAAACATTTTCATCACCCTGTACGCATTCTCAGGGTGATGCTCTGTGCTGGGAGAGGATGGGAAATCAGCCAAATTTAAAGGATGTGAGCCCATTCTTCAGCAATGGGAAAGGCAGGGTCCATTCACACCCTCAAAGTAGATGCTACATCAGGGGCTGAAAATGACAGTTTCCTCTGCCTTTTTACTGATTTTAAAAAAGAAATCCATGGGCGCCTGGGTAGCTCAGTTGATTAAGCGACTGCCTTCGGCTCAGGTCATGATCCTGGAGTCCCGGGATCGAGTCCCACATCGGGCTCCCTGCTCAGCGGGGAGTCTGCTTCTCCCTCTGACCCTCCTCCCTCTCATGCTCTCTGTCTCTCATTCTCTCTCTCTCTCAAATAAATAAATAAAATCTTAAAAAAAAAAATAAAAAAGAAATCCACCAGCCAAGGCCTGTGAACCTGTGTAAACCCCTCCTGGAAGGACCATATTTACATGACTATATTTATTTGGATTTAGAGACTAAGGTTATGAGGAAAGAAAAGGGAAGGACTTACGAGTCACATTCCTTGTTCAGTCTTTCATCCTAAGACAGTTTGAAGAAACATCCCTGTCACTCATGAGGATTCAGTAAGATTGAGAATATGCCTGCGGAAAGGCCAAGATTTCCTTCCCAAAGCCTCGTCCAGAGCTTTACATATGCCTGTCTCGGTTCAGTTAATCTGAGAAAATCCTCCCCTTACAGGAGAGAAAATCCCTGGGCAGGCCCCATATATCAGAGCGTTTGGAAGGTGCTGGTTGGAATGTCAGAGCCTGGGTTCCAAAGCTGGCGCAGTTCACAGCGGGGAGCGGCCAACCGCCATCGTCCAGACAGGCACTGACCACGAGTACCCATCAGCGCTTGCCCCTGTAGCAAACCACCTGCTCCCTTAGCCTCCCTATTGCCAAGGGCACACTGCTCCCCTAAACTCTGCCTGCCCTGGACAGGGAAGGACTTCACAATACAAATGTGACATCCAAGGAATTCCCAGAATTGATTTCTGCCTAATTGATGGGCAGCCTGGGGTCTCTTCCTCTTCCAGTGACCTCCCCCACCCCCCACCCACCGCATTGTTCTCCAACGACTTGCTATAAGCTGAAGAGACATCAGAAAGCCTGGAGGTTCAGTGAATGTCAGGATCCTTTCTGCTTTGTGGAATGTTACTCAAGATCCTTCAGTGGCTCCCTAGGGCACATGGTGGGCCAAAAACTCCTCTGTTTATCTGTCAAGGACCCTATTGGAATGTAAAGTGACTGCTTATAACAGGGCCATCTTTTGAGGGTTCCTGAATACGCCCACCTCTGGGTTTCCACCCACTCCCCAGTTAGAAGGACGCTCTGGACCCCACCACTCGCTAGGAGCCAGCTATCAAAGTGCTGTGTCCCTGATTTGGTTTGGTTATGATTATGAGCCCCTCTCCCGGTGGCAGTGGCTTGCCTCCCCTCCCCACATTCCTGTTACTTTCTTCTTCTTTTTTTTTTAAGATTTTACTTATTTATTTGATAGAGAGAGACACCAGCGAGAGAGGGAACACAAGCAGGGGGAGTGGGAGAGAGAGAAGCAGGCTTCCCGTGGAGCAGGGAGCCCAACGCGGGGCTCGATCCCAGGACCCCGGGATCATGACCTGAGCCGAAGGCAGACGCTTAACGACTGAGCCATCCAGGCCCCCCTTCCTGTTACGTTCTGCTTTGTTTCCCAAGCCCCTCAGTCCATCCTGGGTCTCAGAATCTCCCTAAGATCTTGCAGGAGCTTGTGCTGACAGCGCTGAGGACAGAGGGACTCAGAGGGGACTGCCTCTAGTTAAAGATAGTGGTGGGGAGGGGACACAGTTCTGAGGGGGAGGGTGGCAAAGCAAAATGAATGTGTCTGCACAGATAGAATTGGAAGTAATTTTCCTACCCCTCCCTGAAAATTAGAATAACGGTAATGATAACAGTACATTTTAAAAATGAAAGCGAGTCTATTTGTACCTCTATGCAAATATAATTGGAAAATACAACATCAACAGATTTTTTAAAGTAGAAGGGTTTGTGGGGAGTCCAATCTGTATGGTCTCCTAACCACAGTTTGAGGTGTGGCCATGACAGTTCAAGGTTCATGGGCATCGATCTTGAGCCAGGGAGTGGGGAGGGGGGTGATTTTGCCCACCAGGA